>NW_027500408.1:0-83964 GCF_021521415.1 Bidens hawaiensis
GAACGGGTCGAGGGGTTGTATCAGTGCATAATTATCGATCTGATTCTTTCGTAGGGTTATAAAATACTGTATGGAGGTCACCAAGACCGAATTTCTTATCCGATTCAGTGGTTCATCCCATACTCAGTTTTTTGTCCAGATCAGTGAACATACCCCTTTGGCAATACTGGCAAAATTTCGAACGGCTCAAGGGGTGGCGTGTCAGGGCATAATTATCGATCCGATTCTTTTGTAGGGTCATAAAATATTGTATAGAGGTCACCAAGAACGAATTTCTGATCCGATTCAGTTGGTCGACACATACTCAGTTTTTTCTCCGGATAAGTGAACATACCCCTTAAGCAATACTGGCAAAATTTCGAACGGGCCGAGGGGTGGCGTCTGGGCAAAGTTATAGATCTGATTCTTTCGTAGGGTCATAAAATATTGTATGGAGGTCACCAAGACCGAATTTCTGACCCGATTCATTGGTTCGACCCATACTCAGTTTTTTCTCCGGATAAGTGAACATACCCCTTTGGCAATACTGGAAAAATTTCGAACGGGCCGAGGGTTGGCGTCAGGGCAAAATTATTGATCCAATTCTTTCGTTGGGTCATAAATAATGATTGGAGGTCACCAAGACCGAATTTCTGATCCGAATCAGTGGTTCCACCCATACTCAGTTTTTTCTCCGAATCAGTGAACATACCCCTTTAACAATACTGGCAAAATTTCCAGCGGGCCGAGGGGTGGCGATAGGGCATAATTATTGATATGATTCTTTCGTAAGATCAATATTGTATGGAGGTCACAAAAACCGAATTTCTGATCCGATTCCGTGGTTCGATCCATACTCAGTTTTTTCTCCGGATAAGTGAACATACCCCTTTGGCAATACTGGCAAAATTTCGAACTGGCCAAGGGTTGGCGTCAGGGCAAAATTATTGATCCGATTCTTTCGTAGGGTCATAAAATAATGCATGGAGGTCACCAAGACCGAATTTCTGATCCGATTCAGTGGTTCGACCAATACTCAATTTTTCCTCTGGATAACTGAACATACTCCTTTGGCAATACAGGCAAAATTTCGAACGGGCCGATGGTTGGCGTCAGGGCGTAATTATTGATCTGATTATTTCGTAGGGTCATAAAATATTGTATGGAGGTAACCAAGACCGAATATCTGATCTGATTCAGTGTTTCGACCCATACTCAATTTTTCTTCGGATCAGTGAACATACCCCTTTGGCAATGCTGCCAAAATTTATAACGGGCCTCGGGGTGACGTCAGGGCATAATTATCGATCCGAATCTTTCCTAAGGTCATAAAATATTGTATGGAGGTCACCAAGGCCGAATTTCTGATCCGATTAAGTGGTTGGACCCATAATCAGTTTTTTCTCCAGATCAGTGAACATTCCCAATTGGCAATACTGACAAAATTTCGAATGGGTCGAGGGGTTGTATCAGTGCATAATTATCGATCTGATTCTTTCGTATGGTTATAAAATACTGTATGGAGGTCACCATGACCGAATTTCCGATCCGATTCAGTGGTTCGTCCTATACTCAGTTTTTTCTCCAGATCAGTGAACATACCCCTTTGGCAATACTGGCAAACTTTCGAACGGCTCGAGGGATGGCGTGTCAGGGCATAATTATCGATCCGATTCTTTTGTAGGGTCATAAAATATTGTGTGGAGGTCGCCAAGACCGAATTTCTGATCCGATTCAGTGGTTCGACCCATACTCAGTTTTTTTCTCCGGATAAGTGAACATACCCCTTTAGCATTACTGGCAAAATTTCGAACGGGCCGAGGGGTGGCGTCAGCGCAAAGTTATAGATCTGATTCTTTCGCAGGGTCATAAAATATTGTATGGAGGTTACCAAGACCGAATTTCTGATCCGATTCTGTGGTTCGACCAATACTCAATTTTTTCTCCGGATCACTGAACATACCCCTTTGGCAATACTGGCAAAATTTCGAAAGGGCCGATGGTTGGCGTCAGGTCATAATTATTGATCTGATTATTTCGTAGGGTCATTAAATATTGTATGGAGGTAACCAAGACCGAATATCTGATCTGATTCAGTGTTTCTACCCATACTCAGTTTTTTTTCAGATCAGTGAACATACCCCTTTGGCAATCCTGCCAAAATTTCTATCGGGCCGCAGGGTGGCGTCGGGGCATAATTATCGATCCGAATCTTTCCTAAGGTCATAAAATATTGTATGGGTCACCAAGGCCGAATTTATGATCCGATTAAGTAGTTGGACCCATAATCAGTTTTTTCTCCAGATCAGTGAAAATACCCATTTGGCAATACAGGCAAAATTTCGAACGGGTCGAGGGGTTGCATTAGTGCATAATTATCGATCTGATTCTTTCGTAGGGTTATAAAATACTGTATGGAGGTCACCAAGACCGAATTTCTGATCCGATTCAGTGGTTCGACCCATACTCAGTTTTTTCTCCAGATCAGTGAACTTACCCATTTGGCAATACTGGCAAAATTTCGAACGGTTCGAGGGGTGTCGTCAGGGCATAATTATCGATCTGATTCTTTTGTAGGGTCATAAAATATTGTATGGATGTTACCAAGACCGAATTTCTTATCCGATTCAGTGGTTCGACCCATACTCAGTTTTTTCTTCGAATCAGTAACCATACCCCTTTTGCAATACTGTCAAAATTTCGAACGGGCCGAGAGGTGGCATCATGTCTTAATTATTGATCCGATTCTTTCATAGGGTCATAAAATATTGTATGGAGGTCACCAAGACCGAATTTCTGATCCGATTCATTGGTTCGACCATGCTCAGTTGTTTCTCCGGATCAGCGAACTACCCCTTTGGCAATACTGGCAAAAATTCGAACGGGTCGAGGGGTGGCGACAAGGCATAATTATCGGTCCAAATCTTTCGTAAGGTCATAAAATATTGTATAAAGGTCATCAAGACCAAATTTCTGATCCGATTCAGTGGTTCGACCATACTCAGTTGTTTCTCCGTATCAGCGAACATACCCCTTTCGCAATACTGGCAAATATTCAAACGGGTCGAGGGGTGGCGCCAGAGCATAATTATTGATCCTATACTTTCGTAGGGTCATATAATATTGTATGGAGGTCACCAAGACCAAATTTCTGATCCGATTCAGTGGATCGACCCATACTCAGTTTTTTCTTAAGATCAATGAACAATCCCCTTTGGCAATACTGGAAAAATTACTAACGGGCCGATGGGTGGCGTCGGGCATAATCATTGATATGATTCTTTCGTAGGGTCATAAAATATTGTATGGAGGTCACCAAGACCGAATTTCTGATCCGATTCAGTGGTTCGACCTATAGTCAGTTTTTTCTCCGGATTAGTGAACATACCCTTTGACAATACCAGAAAAATTCGAACGGGTCGAGGGGTGGCGTCAGGGCAAAATTATTGTCTGATTCTTTTGTAGAGTCATAAAATATTGTGTGGAGGTCACCAATTCCGAATTTCTAATCCGATTCAGCGGTTCAACAATACTCGGTTTTTTCTCCTTATCAGTGAACAAACCCCATTGGCAATACTGTCTAAATTTCGAACGGGCCGAGGGGTGGCGTCAGGGCATAATTATTGATCTGATTCTTTTGTAGGGTTATAAAATATTGTACAGAGGTCACCAAGACCGAATTTCTGATCAGATTCAGTGGTTCGACCCATATTCAGTTTTTTCTTAAGATCAATGAACATACCCCTTTGTCAATACAGGCAAAATTTCTAACGGACCGATGGGTGGCGTCAGGTCATAATCATTGATATGATTCTTTCGTAAGGTCATAAAATATTGTATGGAGGTCAACAAGACCGAATTTCTTATCCGATTCAGTGGTTCGACCTATAGTCAGTTTTTTCTCCGGATTAGTGAACATACCCTTTCGCAATACCGGCAAAATTCGAACGGGTCGAGGGGTGGCGTCAAGGCAAAATTATTGTCAGATTCTTTTGTAGAGTTATAAAATATCGTGTGGAGGTCACCAATCCCGAATTTCTGATCCGATTCAGCGGTTTAACAAATACTCGGTTTTTTCTCCTTATCAGTGAACAATCCCCTTTAGCAATACTGGCTAAATTTCGAACGGGCTGAAGGGAGGCGTCAGGGCATAATTATAGATCCGATTCTTTCGTAAGGTCATAAAATATTGTATGGAGGTCACCAGGACCGAATTTCTAATCCGATTCAGTGCTTCGACTCATACTCAGTTTTTCTCCGGATAAGTGAACATACACCTTTAGCAATATTGGCAAAATTTCGAACAGGTCGAGGGTAGGCATAATTATCGATTCGATTCTTTCGTAGGGTCATAAAATATTTTATGGAGGTCACCAAAACCGAATTTCTGATCCAATTCAGTGGTTCAACCCAAACTCAGTTTTTTCTCCGAATCAGTGAACATACCCCTTTGGCAATACTCGGAAAATTTCAAACGCGCCGAGGGGTGGGGTCAGGGCATAATTAGTGATCCGAATCTTTCGTAAGGTCATAAAATATTGAATGAAGGTCAACAAGACCGAATTATTGATCTGATTCAGTGGTTCGACCCATACTCAGTTTTTTCTCCGGATAAGTGAACATACCCCTTTGACAATACTGGCAAAATTTCGAACGGGCCGTGGGGTGGCGACAGGGCCTAATTATTGATCTGAATCTTTCGTAAGGTCATAAAATATTGTATGAAGGTCACCAAGACCGAATTTCTGATCCGATTCAATGGTTCGACCCATACTAAGTTTTTTCTCCGAATCAGTGTATATACTCTTTGCAAATACTGGCAAAATTTCGAACGGGCCGAGGGGTGGCATCAGCGCAAAATTATTGATCCGAATCATTCGTAGGGTCATAAAATATTGTATGGAGGTCACCAAGACCGAATTTCTGATCCGATTCAGTGGTTTAACCAATACTCAATTTTTTCTCCGGATCATTGAACAAACCCCTTTGGCAATACTGGCAAAATTTCGAACGGGCCGATGGTTGGCGTCAGGGCATAATTAACGATCTGATTATTTCGTAGGGTCATAAAATATTGTATGGAGGTAACCAAGACCGAATATCTGATCTGATTCAGTGTTTCGACCCATACTCAGTTTTTCTTCGGATCAGTGAACATACCCCTTTGGAAATGCTGCCGAAATTACTAACGGGCTGCGGGGGTGGTGTCAGGGCATAATTATCGATCCGAATCTTTCCTATGGTCATAAAATATTGTATGGAGGTCACCAAGGCCGAATTTCTGATCCGATTAAGTGGTTGGACCCATAATCAGTTTTTCCTCCTGATCAGTGAACATACCCATTTGGCAATACTGGCAAAATTTCGAACGGGTCGAGGGGTTGCATCAGTGCATAATTATCGATCTGATTCTTTCGTAGGGTTATAAAATACTGTATGGAGGTCACCAAGACCGAATTTCTGATCCGATTCAGTGGTTCGACCCATCCTCAGTTTTTTCTCCATATCAGTGAACATACCCCTTTGGCCATACTAGCAAAATTTCGAAAGGGTCGAGGGGTTGCGTCAGGGCATTATTATCGATCCGATTCTTTCGTAGGGTTATAAAATACTGTATGGAGGTCACCAAGACCGAATTTCTGATCCGATTAAGTGGTTGGACTCATAATCAGTTTTTTCTCCAGATCAGCGAACATACCCATTTGGCAATACTGGCAAAATTTCGAACGAGTCGAGGGGTTGCATCAGTGCATAATTATCGATCTGATTCTTTCGTAGGGTTATAAAATACTGTATGGAGGTCACCAAGACCGAATTTCTGATCCGATTCAGTGGTTCGTCCCATACTCAGTTTTTTCTCCAGATCAGTGAACATACCCCTTTGGCAATACTGGCATAATTTCGAACGGGCCGATGGTTGGCGTCAGGAATTATTGATCTGATTATTTCGTAGGGTCATAAAATATTGTATGGAGGTAACCAAGACCGAATATCTGATCTGATTCAGTGTTTCGACCCATACTCAATTTTTCTTCGGATCAGAGAACATACCCCTTTGGCAATGCTGCCAAAATTTCTAACGGGCCGCGGGGTGACGTCAGGGCATAATTATCGATCCGAATCTTTCCTAAGGTCATAAAATATTGTATGGAGGTCACCAAGGCCGAATTTCTGATCCGATTAAGTGGTTGGACCCATAATCAGTTTTTCCCCCAGATCAGTGAACATTCCCAATTGGCAATACTGGCAAAATTTTGAACGGGTCGAGGGGTTGTATCAGTATATAATTATCGATCTGATTGTTTCGTAGGGTTATAAAATACTGTATGGAGGTCACCAAGACCGAATTTCTGATCCGATTCAGTGGTTCGTCCCATACTCATTTTTTTCTCCAGATCAGTGAACATACCCCTTTGGCAATACAGGCAAAATTTCGAACGGCTCGAGGGGGTGGCGTGTCAGGGCATAATTATAGATCTGATTCTTTTGTAGGGTCATAAAATATTGTATGGAGGTCACCAAGACCGAATTTCTGATCCGATTCAGTGTTTCGACCCATACTCAGTTTTTTCTCCGGATAAGTGAACATACCCCTTTATCAATACTGGCAAAATTTCGAACGGGCCGAGGAGTGGCGTCAGGGCAAAGTTATAGATCTGATTCTTTCGCAGGGTCATAAAATATTGTATGGAGGTTACCAAGACCGAATTTCTGATCCGATTCAGTGGTTCGACCAATACTCAATTTTTCTCCGGATCACTGAACATGCCCCTTTGGCAATACTGGCAAAATTTCGAAAGGGCCGATGGTTGGCGTCAGGGCATAATTATTGATCTGATTATTTCGTAGGGTCATTAAATATTGTATGGAGGTAACCAAGACCGAATATCTGATCTGATTCAGTGTTTCGACCCATACTCAGTTTTTTTCAGATCAGTGAACATACCCCTTTGGCAATGCTGCCAAAATTTCTATCGGGCCGCAAGGTGGCGTCGGGGCATAATTATCGATCCGAATCTTTCCTAAGGTCATAAAATATTGTATGGAGGTCACCAAGGCCGAATTTCTGATCCGATTAAGTGGTTGGACCCATTATCAGTTTTTTCTCCAGATCAGTGAAAATACCCATTTGGCAATACTGGCAAAATTTCGAACGGGTCGAGGGGTTGCATCAGTGCATAATTATCGATCTGATTCTTTCGTAGGGTTATAAAATACTGTATGGAGGTCACCAAGACCGAATTTCTGATCCGATTCAGTGGTTCGACCCATAATCAGTTTTTTCTCCAGATCAGTGAAAATACCCATTTGGCAATACTGGCAAAATTTCGAACAGCTCGAGGGGTGGCGTGTCAGGGCATAATTATCGATCCGATTTTTTCGTAGGGTCATAAAATATTGTATGGAGGTTACCAAGACCGAATTTCTGATCCGATTCAGTGGTTCGACACATACTCAGTTTTTTCTCCGAAACAGTAAACATACCCCTTTGGCAATACTGGCAAAATTTCTAACGGGCCGAGAGGTGGCGTCAGGTCTTAATTATTGATCCGATACTTTCGTAGGGTCATAAAATATTGTATGGACGTCACCAAGACCGAATTTCTAATCCGATTCAGTGGTTCGACCCATACTCAGTTTTTTCTCCAGATCAGTGAACATACCCCTTTGGCAATACTGGCAAAATTTCGAACGGCTCGAGGGGTGGCGTCAGGGCATAATTATCGATCCGATTCATTTGTAGGGTCATAAAATATTGTATGGAGGTTACCAAGACCGAATTTCTGATCCGATTCAGTGGTTCGACCCATACTCAGTTTTTTCTTCGAATCAGTAAACATACCCCTTTGGCAATACTGTCAAAATTTCGAACGGGCCGAGAGGTAGCATCAGGTCTTAATTATTGATCCGATTCTTTCGTAGGGTCAAAAAATATTGTACGGAGGTCACCAAGACCGAATTTCTGATCCGATTCAGTGATTCGATCCATATTAAGTTTTTTCTCCGGATCAGTGAACATACCCCTTTGGCAATACTGGCAAAATTTCGAACGGCTCAAGGGGTGGCGTGTCAGGGCATAATTATCGATCCGATTGTTTTGTAGGGTCATAAAATATTGTATGGAGGTCACCAAGAACGAATTTCTGATCCGATTCAGTGGTTCGACCCATACTCAGTTTTTTCTCCGGATAAGTGAACATACCCCTTTAGCAATACTGGCAAAATTTCGAACGGGCCGAGGGGTGGCGTCAGGGCAAAGTTATAGATCTGATTCTTTCGTAGGGTCATAAAATATTGTATGGAGGTCACCAAGACCGAATTTCTGATCCGATTCAGTTGTTCGACCATACTCAGTTGTTTCTCCGGATCAGCGAACATACCCCTTTCGCAATACTGGCAAATATTCGAACGGGTCGAGGGGTGGCGCCAGGGCATAATTATTGATCCTATACTTTCGTAGGGTCATATAATATTGTATGGAGGTCACGAAGACCAAATTTCTGATCCGATTCAGTGGTTCGACCCATCCTCAGTTTTTTCTCCATATTAGTGAACACACCCCTTTGGCCATACTAGCAAAATTTCGAAAGGGTCGAGGGGTTGCGTCAGGGCATTATTATCGATCCTATTCTTTCGTAGGGTTATAAAATACTGTATGGAGGTCACCAAGACCGAATTTCTGATCCGATTAAGTGGTTGGACTCATAATCAGTTTTTTCTCCAGATCAGTGAACATACCAATTTGGCAATACTGGCAAAATTTCGAACGGGTCGAGGGGTTGCATCAGTGCATAATTATCGATCTGATTCTTTCGTAGGGTTATAAAATACTGTATGGAGGTCACCAAGACCGAATTTCTGATCCGATTCAGTGGTTCGTCCCATACTCAGTTTTTTCTCCAGATCAGTGAACATACTCCTTTGGCAATACTGGCATAATTTCGAACGGGCCGATGGTTGGCGTCAGGAATTATTGATCTGATTATTTCGTAGGGTCATAAAATATTGTATGGAGGTAACCAAGACCGAATATCTGATCTGATTCAGTGTTTCGACCCATACTCAATTTTTCTTCGGATCAGAGAACATACCCCTTTGGCAATGCTGCCAAAATTTCTAACGGGCCGCGGGGTGACGTCAGGGCATAATTATCGATCCGAATCTTTCCTAAGGTCATAAAATATTGTATGGAGGTCACCAAGGCCGAATTTCTGATCCGATTAAGTGGTTGGACCCATAATCAGTTTTTCCCCCAGATCAGTGAACATTCCCAATTGGCAATACTGGCAAAATTTCGAACGAGTCGAGGGGTTGTATCAGTGTATAATTATCGATCTGATTGTTTCGTAGGGTTATAAAATACTGTATGGAGGTCACCAAGACCGAATTTCTGATCCGATTCAGTGGTTCGTCCCATACTCATTTTTTTCTCCAGATCAGTGAACATACCCCTTTGGCAATACTGGCAAAATTTCGAACGGCTCGAGGGGTGGCGTGTCAGGGCATAATTATCGATCTGATTCTTTTGTAGGGTCATAAAATATTGATTGGAGGTCACCAAGACCGAATTTCTGATCCGATTCAGTGTTTCGACCCATACTCAGTTGTTTCTCCGGATAAGTGAACATACCCCTTTATCAATACTGGCAAAATTTCGAACGGGCCGAGGAGTGGCGTCAGGGCAAAGTTATAGATCTGATTCTTTCGCAGGGTCATAAAATATTGTATGGAGGTTACCAAGACCGAATTTCTGATCCGATTCAGTGGTTCGACCAATACTCAATTTTTCTCCGGATCACTGAACATCCCCTTTGGCAATACTGGCAAAATTTCGAAAGGGCCGATGGTTGGCGTCAGGGCATAATTATTGATCTGATTATTTCGTAGGGTCATTAAATATTGTATGGAGGTAACCAAGACCGAATATCTGATCTGATTCAGTGTTTCGACCCATTCTCATTTTTTTTTCAGATCAGTGAACATACCCCTTTGGCAATGCTGCCAAAATTTCTATCGGGCCGCAGGGTGGCGTCGGGGCATAATTATCGATCCGAATCTTTCCTATGGTCATAAAATATTGTATGGAGGTCACCAAGGCCGAATTTCTGATCCGATTAAGTGGTTGGACCCATTATCAGTTTTTTCTCCAGATCAGTGAAAATACCCATTTGGCAATACTGGCAAAATTTCGAACGGGTCGAGGGGTTGCATCAGTGCATAATTATCGATCTGATTCTTTCGTAGGGTTATAAAATACTGTATGGAGGTCACCAAGACCGAATTTCTGATCCGATTCAGTGGTTCGACCCATAATCAGTTTTTTCTCCAGATCAGTGAAAATACCCATTTGGCAATACTGGCAAAATTTCGAACAGCTCGACGGGTGGCGTGTCACGGCATAATAATCGATCCGATTTTTTCGTAGGGTCATAAAATATTGTATGGAGGTTACCAAGACCGAATTTCTGATCCGATTCAGTGGTTCGACACATACTCAGTTTTTTCTCCGAAACAGTAAACATACCCCTTTGGCAATACTCGCAAAATTTCTAACGGGCCGAGAGGTGGCGTCAGGTCTTAATTATTGATCCGATACTTTCGTAGGGTCATAAAATATTGTATGGACGTCACCAAGACCGAATTTCTAATCCGATTCAGTGGTTCGACCCATACTCAGTTTTTTCTCCTGATCAGTGAACATACCCCTTTGGCAATACTGGCAAAATTTCGAACGGCTCGAGGGGTGGCGTCAGGGCATGATTATCGATCCGATTCATTTGTAGGGTCATAAAATATTGTATGGAGGTTACCAAGACCGAATTTCTGATCCGATTCAGTGGTTCGACCCATACTCAGTTTTTTCTTCGAATCAGTAAACATACCCCTTTGGCAATACTGTCAAAATTTCGAACGGGCCGAGAGGTAGCATCAGGTCTTAATTATTGATCCGATTCTTTCGTAGGGTCATAAAATATTGTACGGAGGTCACCAAGACCGAATTTCTGATCCGATTCAGTGATTCGATCCATATTAAGTTTTTTCTCCGGATCAGTGAACATACCCCTTTGGCAATACTGGCAAAATTTGGAACGGCTCAAGGAGTGGCGTGTCAGGGCATTATTATCGATCCGATTGTTTTGTAGGGTCATAAAATATTGTATGGAGGTCACCAAGAACGAATTTCTGATCCGATTCAGTGGTTCGACCCATACTCAGTTTTTTCTCCGGATAAGTGAACATACCCCTTTAGCAATACTGGCAAAATTTCGAACGGGCCGAGGGGTGGCGTCAGGGCAAAGTTATAGATCTGATTCTTTCGTAGGGTCATAAAATATTGTATGGAGGTCACCAAGACCGAATTTCTGATCCGATTCAGTTGTTCGACCATACTCAGTTGTTTCTCCGGATCAGCGAACATACCCCTTTCGCAATACTGGCAAATATTCGAACGGGTCGAGGGGTGGCGCCAGGGCATAATTATTGATCCTATATTTTCGTAGGGTCATATAATATTGTATGGAGGTCACGAAGACCAAATTTCTGATCCGATTCAGTGGGTCGACCCATACTCAGTTTTTTCTTGAGATCAATGAACAATCCCCTTTGGCAATACTAGAAAAATTTCTAACGGGCCGATGGGTGGCGTCAAGGCATAATCATTGATATGATTCTTTCGTAGGGTCATAAAATATTGTATGAAGGTCACCAAGACCGAATTTCTGATCCGATTCAGTGGTTCGACCAATAGTCAGTTTTTTTTCCGGATTAGTGAACATACCCTTTGACAATACCGGCAAAATTCGAATGGGTCGAGGGGTGGCGTCAAGGCAAAATTATTGTCTGATTCTTTTGTAGAGTCATAAAATATTGTGTGGAGGTCACAAATTCCGAATTTCTAATCCGATTCAGCGGTTCAACCAATACTCGGTTTTTTCTCCTTATCAGTGAACAAACCCCATTGGCAATACTGGCTAAATTTCGAACGGGCCGAGGGGTGGCGTCAGGGCATAATTATTGATCCGATTCTTTTGTAGGGTCATAAAATATTGTACAGAGGTCACCAAGACCGAATTTCTGATCCGATTCAGTGGTTCGACCCATATTCAGTTTTTTCTTAAGATCAATGAACATACCCTTTTGTCAATACAGGCAAAATTTCTAACGGACCGATGGGTGGCGTCAGGTCATAATCATTGATATGATTCTTTCGTAAGGTCATAAAATATTTTATGTAGGTCAACAAGACAGAATTTCTTATCCGATTCAGTGGTTCGACCTATAGTCAGTTTTTTCTCCGGATTAGTGAACATACCCCTTTGACAATACCGGCAAAATTCGAACGGGTCGAGGGGTGGCGTCAGGGCAAAATTATTGATCCGATTCTTTCATAGGGTCATAAAATAATGCATGGAGGTCACCAAGACAGAATTTCTGATCCGAATCAGTGGTTCCACCCATACTCAGTTTTTTCTCCGAATTAGTGAACATACCCCTTTAACAATACTGGCAAAATTTCGAACGGGCCGAGGGGTGGCGACAGGTCATAATTATTGATATGATTCTTTCGTAGGATCATAAAATATTGTATGGAGGTCGCCAAGACCGAATTTTTGATCCGATTCCGTGGTTCGATCCATACTCAGTTTTTTCTCCGAATCAGTGAACATACCACTTTGCAATACTAGCAAAATTTCGAACGGACCGAGGGTTGGCGTCAGGGCATAATTATTGATCTGATTCTTTCGTAGGGTCATAAAATATTGTATGGAGGTCACCAGGACCGGATTTCTAATCCGATTCAGTGCTTCGACTCATACTCAGTTTTTTCTCCGGATCAGTGAACATACCCCTTTGGAAATATTGGCAAAATTTCGAACAGGTCGAGGGTAGGCATAATTATCGATTCGATTCTTTCGTAGGGTCATAAAATATTTTATGGAGGTCACCAAAACCGAATTTCTGATCCGATTCAGTGGTTCGACCCATACTCAGTTTTTTCTACGAATCAGTGAACATACCCCTTTGGCAATACTGGCAAAATTTCGAACGTGCCGAGGGGTGTGGTCAGGGCAAAATTATTGATCCGAATCTTTCGTAAGTTCATAAAATATTGTATGAAGGTCACCATGACCGAATTTCTGATCCGATTCAATGGTTCGACCCATACTCAGTTTTTTCTCCGAATCAGTGAATATACCCCTTTGGCAATATTGGCAAATTTCGAACAGGTCGAGGGTAGGCAAATTTATCGATTCGATTCTTTCGTAGGGTCATAAAATGTTTTAAGGAGGTCACCAAAACCGAATTTCTGATCCGATTCAGTGGTTCGACCCATACTCAGTGTTTTCTCCGAATCAGTGAACATACCCCTTTGGCAATACTAGCAAAATTTCGAACGCGCCGAGGGGTGGGGTCAGGGCATAATTATTGATCCGAATCTTTCGTAAGGTCATAAAATATTGTATGAAGGTCACCAAGAACGAATTTCTGATCCGATTCAATGGTTCTACCCGTACTCAGTTTTTTCTCCGAATCGGTGAATATACCCCTTTGCAAATACTGGCAAAATTTCGAACGGGCCGAGTGGTGGCATTTGGGCAAAATTATTGATCCGATTCTTTCATAGGGTCATAAAATATTGTATGGAGGTCACCAAGACCGAATTTCTGATCCGATTCAGTGGTTCGACCCATACTCAGTTTTTTGTCGGAATAGTGAACATACCCCTCTGGCAATACTAGTAAAATTACGAACGGGCCGCGGGGTGGCTATAGGGCATAATTATAGATCCGATTCTTTCGTAGGGTCATAAAACAATGCATGGAGGTGACCAAGAACGAATTTCTGATCCGATTCCGTGGTTCGATCCATACTCAGTTTTTTCTCCGAATTAGTGAACATACCCCTTTGGCAATACTAGCAAAATTTCGAACGGGCCGAGTGTTGGCGTCAGGGCATAATTAATGATCTGATTCTTTCGTAGGGTCATAAAATATTGTATTAAGGTCACCAAGACCGAATTTCTGATCCGATTCAGTGCTTCGACTCATACTCAGTTTTTTCTCTGGATCAGTGAACATACCCTTTTGGTGATATTGGCAAAATTTCGAACAGGTCGAGGGTAGACATAATTATCGATTCGATTCTTTCGTAGGTCATAAAATATTTTAAGGAGGTCACCAAAACCGAATTTCTGATCCGATTCAGTGGTTCGACCCATACTCAGTTTTTTCTCCGAATCAGTGAACATACCCCTTTGGCAATACTGGCAAAATTTCGAACGCGCCGAGGGGTGAGGTCAGGGCATAATTATTGATCCGAATCTTTCGTAAGGTCATAAAATATTGTATGAAGGTCACCAAGACCGAATTTCTGATCCGATTCAATGGTTCGACCCGTACTCAGTTTTTTCTCCGAATCAGTGAATATACCCCTTTGCAAACACTGGCAAAATTTCGAACTGGCCGAGGGGTGGCATCAAAGCAAAATTATTGATCCGATTTTCTTTCATAGGGTCATAAAATATTGGCATGGAGGTCACCAAGGGGTGGCGACAGGGCATAATTATTGATATGATTCTTTCGTAGGATATGATTCTTTAACAATACTGGCAAAATTTCGAACGTGCCGAGGGGTGGCGACAAGGCATAATTATTGATATGATTCTTTCGTAGGATCATAAAATATTGTATGGAGGTCACCAAGACCGAATTTCTGATCCGATTCCGTGGTTCGATCCATACTCAGTTTTTTCTCCGAATCAGTGAACATACCCCTTGGGCAATACTAGTAAAATTTCGAACAGGCCGAGGGTTGGCGTCAGGGCATATTTATTGATCTGATACTTTCGTAGGGTCATAAAATATTTTATGGAGGCCACCAAGACCAAATTTCTGATCCGATTCAGTGGTTCGACCATACTCAGTTTTTTCACCAAATTAGTGAACATACCCCTTTGCAAATACTGGCAAAATTTCGAATGGGCCGAGGGGTGGCGTCATAGCATAATTATTAATCTGATTCTTTCGAAGGATCATAAAATATTGTATGGAGGTCACCAAGACCGAATTTCTGATCCGATTCAGTGGTTCGACCCATACTCAGTTTTTTCTCCGTATCAGTGAACATACCCCTTTGGCAATATTGGCTAAATTTCGAACAGGTCGAGGGTAGGCATAATTATCGATTCGATTCTTTCGTAGGGTCATAAAATATTTTAAGGAGGTCACCAAAATCTAATTTCTTTTCCGATTCAGTGGTTCGACCCATACTCAGTGTTTTCTCCGAATCAGTGAACATACCCATTGGCAATACTGGCAAAATTTCGAACGCGCCGAGGGGTGGGGTCAGGGCATAATTATTGATCCGAATCTTTCGTAAGGTCATAAAATATTGTATGAAGGTCACCAAGACCGAATTTCTGATCCGATTCAATGGTTCGACCCGTACTCAGTTTTTTCTCCGAATCAGTGAATATACCCCTTTGCAAATACTGGCAAAATTTCGAACGGGCCGAGGGGTGGCATCAGGGCAAAATTATTGATCCGATTCTTTCATAGGGTCATAAAATATTGTATGGAGGTCATCAAGACCGAATTTCTGATCCGATTCAGTGGTTCGACCCATACTCAGTTTTTTTCGGAATAGTGAACATACCCCTCTGGCAATACTGGTAAAATTACGAACGGGCCGCGGGGTGGCTATAGGGCATAATTATTGATCCGATTCTTTCGTAGGGTCAGAAAATAATGCATTGAGGTCACCAAGAACGAATTTCTGATCCGATTCCGTGGTTCGATCCATACTCAGTTTTTTCTCCGAATTAGTGAACATACCCCTTTGGCAATACTAGCAAAATTTCGAACGGGCCGAGGGTTGGCGTCAGGGCATTATTATTGATCTGATTCTTTCGTAGGGTCATAAAATATTGTATTAAGGTCACCAAGACCGAATTTCTGATCCGATTCAGTGCTTCGACTCATACTCAGTTTTTTCTCTGGATCAGTGAACATACCCTTTTGGTGATATTGGCAAAATTTCGAACAGGTCGAGGGTAGACATAATTATCGATTCGATTCTTTCGTATGGTCATAAAATATTTTAAGGAGGTCACCAAAACCGAATTTCTGATCCGATTCAGTGGTTCGACCCATACTCAGTTTTTTCTCCGAATCAGTGAACATACCCCTTTGGAAATACTGGCAAAATTTCGAACGCGCAGAGGGGTGGGGTCAGGGCATAATTATTGATCCGAATGTTTCGTATGGTCATAAAATATTATATGAAGGTCACCAAGACCGAATTTCTGATCCGATTCCATGGTTCGACCCATACTCAGTTTTTTCTCCGAATCAGTGAATATACCCCTTTGCAAATACTGGCAAAATTTCGAACGGGCCGAGGGGTGGCATCAGGGCAAAATTATTGATCCGATTCTTTCATAGGGTCATAAAATATTGTATGGAGGTCACCAAGACCGAATTTCTGATCCGATTCAGTGGTTCGACCCATCCTCAGTTTTTTCTCCGAATCAGTGAACATACCCCTTTAACAATACTGGCAAAATTTCGAACGTGCCGAGGGGTGGCGACAGGGCATAATTATTGATATGATTCTTTCGTAGGATCATAAAATATTGTATGGAGGTCACCAAGACCGAATTTCTGATCCGATTCCGTGGTTTGATGCTACTCAGTTTTTTCTCCGAATCAGTGAATATACCCCTTTGCAAATACTGGCAAAATTTCGAACGGGCCGAGGGGTGGCATCAGGGCAAAATTATTGATCCGATTCTTTCATAGGGTCATAAAATATTGTATGGAGGTCACCAAGACCGAATTTCTGATCCGATTCAGTGGTTCGACCCATCCTCAGTTTTTTCTCCGAATCAGTGAACATACCCCTTTAACATTACTGGCAAAATTTCGAACGTGCCGAGGGGTGGCGACAGGGCATAATTATTGATATGATTCTTTCGTAGGATCATAAAATATTGTATGGAGGTCACCAAGACCGAATTTCTGATCCGATTCCGTGGTTCGATCCATTCTCAGTTTTTTCTCCGAATCAGTGAACATACCCCTTGGGCAATACTAGTAAAATTTCGAACAGGCCGAGGGTTGGCGTCAGGGCATAATTATTGATCTGATTCTTTCGTAGGGTCATAAAATATTTTATGGAGGCCACCAAGACCAAATTTCTGATCCGATTCAGTGGTTCGACCATACTCAGTTTTTTCACCAAATTAGTGAACATACCCCTTTGCAAATACTGGCAAAATTTCGAATGGGCCGAGGGGTGGCGTCATGGCATAATTATAAATCTGATTCTTTCGTAGGGTCGTAAAATATTGTATGGAGGTCACCAAGACCGAATTTCTGATCCGATTCAGTGGTTCGACACATACTCAGTTTTTTCTCCGTATCAGTGAACATACCCTTTTGGCAATATTGGCAAAATTTCGAACAGGTCGAGGGTAGGCATAATTATCGATTCGATTCTTTCGTAGGGTCATAAAATATTTTATGGAGGTCACCAAAACCGAATTTCTTTTCCGATTCAGTGGTTCGACCCATACTCAGTGTTTTCTTCGAATCAGTGAACATACCCTTTGGCAATACTGGCAAAATTTCGAACGCGCTGAGGGGTGGGGTCAGGGCATAATTATTGATCCGAATCTTTCGTAAGGTCATAAAATATTGTATGAAGGTCACCAAGACCGAATTTCTGATCCGATTCAATGGTTCGACCCGTACTCAGTTTTTTCTCCGAATCAGTGAATATACCCCTTTGCAAATACTGGCAAAATTTCGAACGGGCCGAAGGTAGCATCAGGGCAAAATTATTGATTCGATTCTTTCATAGGGTCATAAAATATTGTATGGAGGTCACCAAGACCGAATTTCTGATCCGATTCAGTGGTTCGACCCATACACAGTTTTTTTCGGAATAGTAAACATACCCCTATGGCAATACTGGTAAAATTACGAACGGGCCGCGGGGTGGCTATAGGGCATAATTATTGATCCGATTCTTTCGTAGGGTCATAAAATAATGCATGGTGGTCACCAAGAACGAATTTCTGATCCGATTCCGTGGTTCGATCCATACTCAGTTTTTTCTCCGAATTAGTGAACATACCCCTTTGGCAATACTAGCAAAATTTCGAACGGGCCGCGGGGTGGCTATAGGGCATAATTATTGATTTGATTCTTTCGTAGGGTCATAAAATACTGTATTAAGGTCAACAAGACCGAATTTCTGATCTGATTCAGTGCTTCGACTCATACTCAGTTTTTTCTCTGGATCAGTGAACATACCCTTTTGGTGATATTGGCAAAATTTCGAACAGGTCGAGGGTAGACATAATTACCGATTCGATTCTTTCGTAGGGTCATAAAATATTTTAAGGAGGTCACCAAAACCGAATTTCTGATCCGATTCAGTGGTTCGACCCATACTCGGTTTTTTCTCCGAATCAGTGAACATACCCCTTTGGCAATACTGGCAAAATTTCGAACGCGCCGAGGGGTGGGGTCAGGGCATAATTATTGATCCGAATCTTTCGTAAGGTCATAAAATATTGTATGAAGGTCACCAAGACCGAATTTCTGATCCGATTCAATGGTTCGACCCGTACTCAGTTTTTTCTCCGAATCAGTGAATATACCCCTTTGCAAATACTGGCAAAATTTCGAACGGGCCGAGGGGTGGCATCAGGGCAAAATTATTGTTCCGATCCTTTCATAGGGTCATAAAATATTGTATGGAGGTCACCAAGACCGAATTTCTGATCCGATTCAGTGGTTCGACCCATCCTCAGTTTTTTCTCCGAATCAGTGAACATACCCCTTTAACAATACAGGCAAAATTTCGAACGTGCCGAGGGGTGGCGACAGGGCATAATTATTGATATGATTTCTTTCGTAGGATCATAAAATATTGTATGGAGGTCACCAAGACCGAATTTCTTATCCGATTCCGTGGTTCGATCCATACTCAGTTTTTTCTCCGAATCAGTGAACATACCCCTTGGGCAATACTAGCAAAATTTCGAACGGGCCGAGGGTCGGCGTCAGGGCATAATTATTGATCTGATTCTTTCGTAGGGTCATAAAATATTGTATTGAGGCCACCAAGACCAAATTTCTGATCCGATTCTGTGGTTCGACCCATATTCAGTTTTTTCACCAAATTAGTGAACATACCCCTTGCAAATACTGGCAAAATTTGGAATGGGCCGAGGGGTGGCGTCAGGGCATAATTATTGATCCGATTTTTTCGTAGGGTCATAAAATTTTGTATGGAGGTCACCAAGACCGAATTTCTGATTCGATTCAGTGGTTCGACCCATACTTAGGTTTTTCTCCGGATCAGTGAACATACCCCTTTGGCAATGATGGCAAAATTTCAAACGAGCCTCGGGGTGGCGTCAGGGCATAATTATCGATCCGAATCTTTCATAAGGTAATACAATATTGTATGGAGGAAACCAAGACCGAATTTCGGATCCGATTCAGTGGGTGGTCCCATAATCAGTTTTTTCTCCTGATAAGTGAACATACCCCTTTGGCAATACTGACAAAATTTCGAACGGCTCGAAGGGTGGCGTCAGGGCAAAATTATCGATCCGATTATTTCGTAGGGTCATAAAATATTGTACGGAGGTTATCAAGACCGAATTTCTGATCCGATTCAGTGGTTCGACCTATACTCAGTTTTTTCTCCGAATCAGTGAACATATCACTTTGGCAAAACTGGAAAAATTTCAAACGGCTCGAGGGTGGCGTCTGGGCATAATTATCAATCCGATTATTTCGTAGGGTCATAAAATATTGAATGGAAGTTACCAAGACCGAATTTCTGATCCGATTCATTGGTTGGACCCATATTCAGTTTTTTCTCCGAATTAGTAAACATACCCCTTTTGCAATACTTCAAAATTTCGAACGCGCCGAGGGGTGGCGACAGGGTATATTTATTGATATGATTCTTTCGTAGGATCATAAAATATTGTGTGGAGGTCACCAAGACCGAATTTCTGATCCGATTCACTGCTTCGACTCATACTCAGTTTTTTCTCCGGATTAGTGAACATACCCCTTTGGCAATGATGGCTTAATTTCGAACGGGCGAGGTGTGGCATCAGAGCATAATTATTGATCTGATTCTTTCGTAGGGTCATAAAATATTGTATGGAGGTCACCAAGACCGAATTTCTGATCTGATTCAGTGGTTCGACCTATACTCAGTTTTTTCTCCGGATAAGTGAACATACCCCTTTGGCAATACTGGAAAAATTTCGAACGGGCCGAGGGGTGGCGTCAGGACATAATTATTGATCTGATTCATTCGTAAGGTCATAAAATATTGTATGGAGGTCACAAAGACCGAATTTCTGATCCGATACGGTGCTTCGACCCATAGTCAGTTTTTTTTTCGTAACAGTGAACATACCCCTCTTGCAATACTGGTAAAATTTCGAACGGGTCGCGGGGTGGCAATAGGGCATATTTATTGATCCGATTCTTTGGTAGGGTCATAAAATATTGAATAGAGGTCACCAAGACCGAATTATTGATCCGATTCAGTGATTCGACCCATACTCAGTTTTTTCTTCGGATAAGTGAACATACCCCTTTGGCAATACCGGCAAAATTTCGAACGGGCCGAGGGTTGGCGTCAAGGCAAAATTATTGATCTGATTCTTTCGTAGGGTCATAAAATATTGTATTGAGGCCACCAAGACCAAATTTCTGATCCGATTCTGTGGTTCGACCCATATTCAGTTTTTTCACCAAATTAGTGAACATACCCCTTGCAAATACTGGCAAAATTTGGAATGGGCCGAGGGGTGGCGTCAGGGCATAATTATTGATCCGATTTTTTCGTAGGGTCATAAAATTTTGTATGGAGGTCACCAAGACCGAATTTCTGATTCGATTCAGTGGTTCGACCCATACTTAGGTTTTTCTCCGGATCAGTGAACATACCCCTTTGGCAATGATGGCAAAATTTCAAACGAGCCTCGGGGTGGCGTCAGGGCATAATTATCGATCCGAATCTTTCATAAGGTAATACAATATTGTATGGAGGAAACCAAGACTGAATTTCGGATCCGATTCAGTGGGTGGACCCATAATCAGTTTTTTCTCCTGATAAGTGAACATACCCCTTTGGCAATACTGACAAAATTTCGAACGGCTCGAAGGGTGGCGTCAGGGCAAAATTATCGATCCGATTATTTCGTAGGGTCATAAAATATTGTACGGAGGTTACCAAGACCGAATTTCTGATCCGATTCAGTGGTTCGACCTATACTCAGTTTTTTCTCCGAATCAGTGAACATATCACTTTGGCAAAACTGGCAAAATTTCGAACGGCTCGAGGGTGGCGTCTGGGCATAATTATCGATCCGATTATTTCGTAGGGTCATAAAATATTGAATGGAAGTTACCAAGACCGAATTTCTGATCCGATTCATTGGTTGGACCCATATTCAGTTTTTTCTCCGAATTAGTAAACATACCCCTTTTGCAATACTGCAAAATTTCGAACGCGCCGAGGGGTGGCGACAGGGTATATTTATTGATATGATTCTTTCGTAGGATCATAAAATATTGTGTGGAGGTCACCAAGACCGAATTTCTGATCCGATTCACTGCTTCGACTCATACTCAGTTTTTTCTCCGGATTAGTGAACATACCCCTTTGGCAATGATGGCTAAATTTCGAACGGGCGAGGTGTGGCATCAGAGCATAATTATTGATCTGATTCTTTCGTAGGGTCATAAAATATTGTATGGAGGTCACCAAGACCGAATTTCTGATCTGATTCAGTGGTTCGACCTATACTCAGTTTTTTCTCCGGATAAGTGAACATACCCCTTTGGCAATACTGGCAAAATTTCGAACGGGCCGAGGGGTGGCGTCAGGACATAATTATTGATCTGATTCATTCGTAAGGTCATAAAATATTGTATGGAGGTCACAAAGACCGAATTTCTGATCCGATACGGTGCTTCGACCCATAGTCAGTTTTTTTTTCGGAACAGTGAACATACCCCTCTTGCAATACTGGTAAAATTTCGAACGGGTCGCGGGGGTGGCAATAGGGCATATTTATTGATCCGATTCTTTGGTAGGGTCATAAAATATTGAATAGAGGTCACCAAGACCGAATTATTGATCCGATTCAGTGATTCGACCCATACTTAGTTTTTTCTTCGGATAAGTGAACATACCCCTTTGGCAATACCGGCAAAATTTCGAACGGGCCGAGGGTTGGCGTCAAGGCAAAATTATTGATCTGATTCTTTCGTAGGGTCATAAAATAATGCATGGAGGTCACCAAGACTGAATTTATGATCCGAATCAGTGGTTCGACCCATACTTAGTTTTTTCTCTGGATCAGTGAACATACCCTTTTGGCAATACTAGCAAAATTTTGAACGGGCCGAGGGGTGGCGTCAGGGCATGATTATTGATATGATTCTTTGGTAGGGTTATAAAATATTGTATGGAGGTCACGAAGACCGAATTTCTGATTTGATTCAGTGGTTCGGCCTATAGTCAGTTTTTACTCCGGATCAGTGAACATTCCCCTTTGGCATTACCGACAAAATTTTGAACGTGTCAAGGGGTGGCGTCAGGGCATAATTATTGATCTGACTCTTTGTTAGGGTCATAAAATATTGTATGGAGGTCACAAAGACCGAATTTTTGATCCGATTCAGTGGTTCGACCCATACTCAGTTTTCTCTCCGGATCAGTGAACATACCCCTTTGGCAATAATGGCAAAATTTCGAACGGGCCGAAGGGTGGCGTCAGGGCATAATTATTGATATGATTCTTTCGTAGGGTTATAAAATATTGTATGGAAGTCACGAAGACTGAATTTCTGATTTGATTCAGTGGTTTTGCCTATAGTCAGTTTTTTCTCCGGATCAGTGAACAATTCCCCTTTGGCATTACCGACAAAATTTTGAACGGGTCGAGGGGTGGCGTTAGGACATAATTATTGATATGATTCTTTCGTAGGGTTATAAAATATTGTATGGAAGTCATGAAGACTGAATTTCTGATTTGATTCAGTGGTTTTGCCTATAGTCAGTTTTTTCTCCGGATCAGTGAACAATTCCCCTTTGGCATTACCGACAAAATTTTGAACGGGTCGAGGGGTGGCGTTAGGACATAATTATTGATCTGATTCTTTCGTAGGGTCATAAAATACTGTATGGCAGTTACCAAGACCGAATTTCTGACCGATTCATTGGTTGGATCCATACTCAGTTTTTTCTCCGAATTAGTAAACATACCCCTTTTGGAATACTGCAAAATTTCGAACGCGCCGAGGGGTGGCGAAAGGGCATATTTATTAATATGATTCTTTCGTAGGATCATAAAATATTGCATGGAGGTCACCAAGAACGAATTTCTGATCCGATTCAGTGGTTAGACCCATACTTAGTTTTTTCTTCGGATCAGTGAACATACCCCTTTGGCAATACTGGCAAAATTTCGAACGGGCCGAGGGGTGGCGTCAGGGCATAATTATTGATATGATTCTTTCGTATGGTTATAAAATATTGTATGGAGATCACGAAGACCGAATTTATGATTTGATTCAGTGGTTCTGCCTATAGTCAGTTTTTTCTCCGGATCAGTGAACAATTCCCCTTTGGCATTACCGACAAAATTTTGAACGGGTCGAGGGGTGGTGTCAGGGCATAATTATTGATCTGATTCTTTCGTAGGGTCATAAAATATTTTATGGAAGTTACCAAGACCGAATTTCTGACCGATTCATTGGTTGGACCCATACTCAGTTTTTTCTCCGAATTAGTAAACATACCCCTTTTGCAATACTGCAAAATTTCGAACGCGCCGAGGGGTGGCGAAAGGGCATATTTATTGATATGATTCTTTCGTAGGATCATAAAATATTGTATGTAGGTCACCAAGACCGAATTTCTGATCCGATTCAGTGGTTCGACCCATACTCAGTTTTTTCTCCGGATCAGTGAACATACCCCTTTGGCAATACTGGCAAAATTTCGAACGGGCTGAGGGGTGGCGTCAGGGCATAATTATTGATATAATTCTTTCGTAGGGTCATAAAATATTGTATGGAGGTTACAAGACCGAATTTTTAATCCAATTCAGTGGTTCGACCCATACTCAGTTTTTTCTTCGAATCAGTGAACATACCCTTTTATAAATACTGGTAAAATTTCGAGCGGGCCGAGGGGTGGCGTCAGGGCATAATTATTGATCTGATTCTTTCATAGGGTCATAAAATATTGTATGGAGGTCACCAAGACCGAATTTCTGATCTGATTCAATGGTTCGACCCATACTCAGTTTTTTCACCGAATCATTGAACATACCCCTTTGGCAATACTGGAAAAATTTCGAAATGCCGAGGGGTGGCGTCAGGCATAATTATTGATCTGAATCTTTCGTAGGGTCATAAAATATTGTATGTAGGTCACCAAGACCGAATTTCTGATCCGATTCAGTGGTTCGACCTATACTCAGTTTTTTCTCCGAATTAGTGAACATACCCCTTTGACAATACTGGCAAAATTTCGAACGGGCCGAGGGGGTGGCGACGGCGCATATTTATTGATATGATTCTTTCGTAGGATCATAAATTATTGTATGGAGGTCACCAAGACCGAATTTCTGATCTGATTCCGTGGTTCGATCCATACTCAGTTTTTTCTTCGAATCAGTGAACATACCCCTTTGGCAATACTAGCAAAATTTCGAACGGGCCGAGGGTTGGCGTCAGGGCATAATTATTGATCTGATTCTTTCGTAGGGTCATAAAATATTGAATAGAGGTCACTAAAACCAAATTTCTGATTTGATTTAGTGGTTCGACCCATACTCATTTTTTTCTCCAGATCATTGAACATACCCCGTTGGCAATACTGGATAAATTTCGAACGAGACGAAGGGTGGCGTCAAGGCATAATTATTGATCTGATTATTTCGTAGGGTCATAAAATATTGTATGGAGGTCACCAAGACCGAATTTCTGAACCGATTCAGTGCTTCGACTCATACTCAGTTTTTTCTCCCGATCAGTGAACATACCCCTTTGGCAAGATTGGCAAAATTTCGAACAGGTCGAGGGTAGGCATAATTATCGATTCGATTCTTTCGTAGGGTAATAAAATATTTTATGGAGTTCACCAAAACCGAATTTCTGATCCGATTCAGTGGTTCGACCCATACTCAGTTTTTTCTCCAAATCAGTGAACATACCCCTTTGGCAATACTGGCAAAATTTCAAACGAGCCGCGGGGTGGCGTCAGGGCATAATTATCGATCCGAATCTTTCGTAAGGTCATAAAATATTGTATGGAGGTCACCAAGACCGAATTTCTGATCTGATTAAGTGGTTGGACCCATAATCAGTTTTTTCTCCAGATCAGTGAACATAACCATTTGGCAATACTGCCAAAATTTCGAACGGGTCAAGGGGTTGTGTCAATGCATAATTATCGATCCTATTCTTTCGTAGGGTTATAAAATATTGTATGGAGGTCACCAAGACCGAATTTCAGATCCGATTCAGTGGTTCGACCCATACTCAGTTTTTTCTCCAGATCAGGGAACATACCCCTTTGGCAATACTGGCAAAAGTTCGAATGGCTCGAGAGGTGGCGTCAGGGCATAATTATCAATCCGATTATTACGTAGGGTCAAAAAATATTGTATGGAGGTCACCAAGACCGAATTTCTGATGCGATTCAGTGGTTCACCTATAGTTTTTTCTCCGAGTCAGTGAACATATCCCTTTGTCAAACTGGCAAAATTTCGAACATGCCGAGGGGTGGCGTCAGGGCATAATTATTGATCTGATTCATTGGTAGGGTCATAAAATGTTGTATGGAGGTCACCAAAACCGAATTTCTGATACGATTCATTGGTTCGACCTATACTCAGTTTTTTCTCGGAATCAGTGAACATATCCCTTTGGCAAAACTGGCAAAATTTCGAACGGCTCGAGGGGTGGCGTCTGGGCATAATTATCGATCCGATTTTTTCGTAGGGTCATAAAATATTGTATGGAAGTTACCAAGACCGAATTTCTGATCCGATTCATTGGTTGGACCCATACTCAGTTTTTTCTCCGAATTAGTAAACATACCCCTTTTGCAATACTGCAAAATTTCGAACGTGCCGAGGGGTGGCAACAGGGCATATTTATTGATATGATTCTTTCGTAGGATCATAAAATATTGTATGGAGGTCACCAAGACCGAATTTCTGATCCGATTCACTGCTTCGACTCATACTCAGTTTTTTATCCGGATTAGTGAACATACCCCTTTGGCAATATTGGCAAAAATTTCGAACAGGTCGAGGGTAGGCATAATTATCGATTCGATTCTTTCGTAGGGTAATAAAATATTTTATGGAGGTCACCAAAACCGAATTTCTAATCCGATTCAGTGGTTCGACCCATACTCAGTTTTTTCTCCGAATCAGTGAACATACCACTTTGGCAATACTGGCAAAATTTCAAACTAGCCGCGGGGTGGCGTCAGGGCATAAATATCGATCCGAATCTTTCGTAAGGTCATAAAATATTGTATGGAGGTCACCAAGACCGAATTTCTGATCCGATTTAGTGGTTGGACCCATAATCAGTTTTCTCTCCAGATCAGTGAACATACCCATTTGGCAATACTGCCAAAATTTCGAACGGGTCGAGGGGTTGCGTCTGTGCATAATTATCGATCCGATTCTTTCTTAGGGTTATAAAATACTGTATGGAGGTCACCAAGCGAATTTCTGATCCGATTCAGTGGTTCGACCCATACTCAGTTTTTTCTCCATATCAGTGAACAAACCCCTTTGGCAATACTGGCAAAAGTTCGAATGGCTCGAGAGGTGGCGTCAGGGCATAATTATCGATCCGATTATTTCGTAGGGTCATAAAATATTGTAAGGAGGTTACCAAGACCGAATTTCTGATCCGATTCAGTGGTTCGACCTATACTCAGTTTTTTCTCCGAGACAGTGAACATATCCCTTTGTCAAACTGGCAAAATTTCGAACATGCCGAGGGGTGGCGTCATGGCATAATTATTGAACTGATTCATTCGTAGGGTCATAAAATGTTGTATGGAGGTCACCAAGACCGAATTTATGATCCGATTCAGTGGTTCGACCTATACTCAGTTTTTTCTCCGAATCAGTGAACATATCCCTTTGGCAAAACTGGCAAAATTTCGAACGGCTCGAGGGGTGGCGTCTGGGCATAATTATCGATCCGATTCTTTCGTAGGGTCATAAAATATTGTATGGAAGTTACCAAGACCGAATTTCTAATCCGATTCATTGGTTGGACCCATACTCAGTTTTTTCTCCGAATTAGTAAACATAACCTTTTTGCAATACTGGCAAAATTCGAACGGGTCTAAGGGTGGCGTTAGGGCAAAATTATTGTCCGATTCTTTTGTAGAGTCATAAAATATAGTGTGTAGGTCACCAATCCCGAATTTCTGATCCGATTCAGCGGTTCAACCAATACTCAGTTTTTTCTCCTTATTAGTGAACAAACCCCTTTGGCAATACTGGCTAAATTTCGAACGGGCTGAGGGGTGGCATCAGGGCATAATTATTGATCGGATTTTTTCATAGGGTCATAAAATACTGTATGGAGGTCACCAAGACCGAATTTCTGATCCGATTCAGTGGTTCGACCTATACTCAGTTTTTTCTCCGGATAAGTGAACATACCCCTTTGGCAATACTGGCAAAATTTCGAACGGGCTGAGGGGTGGCGTCAGGGCATAATTTTTGATCTGATTCATTCATACGGTCATAAAATATTGTATGGAGGTCACAAAGACCGAATTTCTGATCCGATACGGTGCTTCGACCCATACTCAGTTTTTTTCGGAACAGTGAACATACCCCTCTGGCAATACTGGTAAAATTTCGAACGGGCCGCGGGGTGGCTATAGGGCATAATTATTGATCCGATTCTTTCGTAGGGTCATAAAATATTGTTTGGAGGTCACCAAGACCGAATTATTGATCCGATTCAGTTATTCGACCCATACTCAGTTTTTTCTCCGGATAAGTGAACATACCCCTTTGGCAATACTGGCAAAATTTCGAACGGGCCGAGGGTTGGCGTCAGGGCTAAATTATTGATCTGATTCTTTCGTAGGGTCATAAAATAATGCATGGAGGTCACCAAGACCGAAATTCTGATCCGAATCAGTGGTTACACCCATACTTAATTTTTTCTCCGGATCAGTGAACATACCCCTTTGGCAATACTGGCAAAATTTTGAACGGGCCGAGGGGTGGCGTCAGGGCATAATTATTGATATGATTCTTTCGTAGGGTTATAAAATATTGTATAGAGGTCACGAAGACCGAATTTCTGATTTGATTCAGTGGTTCGGCCTATAGTCAGTTTTTTCTTCGGATCAGTGAACATTCCCCTTTGGCATTACCGACAAAATTTTAAACAGGTCGAGGGGTGGCATCAGGGCAAAATTATTGATCTGATTCTTTTTTAGGGTCGTAAAATATTGTATGGAGGTCACCAAGACCAAATTTCTGATCCGATTCAGTGGTTCGACCCATACTCAGTTTTTCCTCCGGATCAGTGAACATACCCCTTTGGCAATACTGGCAAAATTTCGAACGGGCCGAGGGGTGGCGTCAGGGCATAATAATTGATATAATTCTTTCGTAGGGTCATAAAATATTGTATGGAGGTTACAAGACCGAATTTTAATCCAATTCAGTGGTTCGACCCAAACTCAGTTTATTCTTCGAATCAGTGAACATACCCCTTTATAAACACTGGTAAAATTTCGAGCGGGCCGAGGGGTGGCGTTAGGGCATAATTATTGATCCGATTCTTTCGTAGGGTCATAAAATATTGTATGGAGGTCACCAAGACCGAATTTCTGATCCGATTCAGTGGTTCGACCCATACTCAGTTTTTTCTCCGAATCATTGAACATACCCCTTTGGCAATACTGGCAAAATTTCGAAATGCCGAGGGGTGGCGTCAGGCATAATTATTGATCTGAATCTTTCGTAGGGTCATAAAATATTGTATGGAGGTCACCAAGACCGAATTTCTGATCCGATTCAGTGGTTCGACCGATACTCAGTTTTTTCTCCGAATTAGTGAACATACCCCTTTGACAATACTGGCAAAATTTTGAACGGGCCGAGGGGTGGCGTCAGGGCATAATTATTGATCTGATTCATTCGTTGGGTCATAAAATGTTGTATGGAGGTCACCAAAACCGAATTTCTGATCTGTTGGTGCATTTTGTGACCGTCGCTATGCAATTCTGACCAGCGGAACGCCACAGGCGAAGTTAGAACAACTTCGTCATAGGCGAAGTTAGCACAACTTCTGCCATAGGCGAAGTTATATCAACTTCGCCATAGGCGAAGTTGTAACAACTTCGCCTACAGGCCCAAGCCCGTGAAGTTTATATATATATATATATGTGTGTGTCGTGTTTAGGGTTAGTAATCCAGAAATCAGAGTATTGTGTGATAAGTTTAATTAGCTAGAGAGAAACCGAGAGAGTGAGCCGTGTGGGACGGCCCGAGGTAGAGCTCACCTCGGGTCGGCCGTGTCATTTGTTTTCATGTTTGGTATGTAAGTGTTTTGATTATTATATAAGAATCTGCAGATTTGTTTATCCCGTTCTTGTATTTGTTCGTGTATTTGTTCGTGTACGTGTGTTGTTCTTCATCTTTACACCAATAAACGAGTCTAGGAGGATTCCGCACTCCTAGACCTCGTGCGGATCTCGTATCGATCAGCGACGCCCGGGGGGACCTACATGTGGTATCAGAGCCTTAGGCTCTTATGCTATGGTTCGAGATATGCGTTTTGGTGTTTCTGGCACGTTTCTGTGCGTTTCTGGCCGAACAGCGCCGCAGGCAAAGTTATTGTTCATCAGGCGAAGTTGCCGTCACTGTTCGTAGGGTTTAGGCGAAGATATAAGGTTAAGCGAAGTTATCCACAACTTCACCTACCTCACAAGTTCGCTTATCAGCCAGGCGAAGTTATGGACAGGCGAAGTTAAGGAGGAGGGATGTTAACTTTAGGCAAAGTTAACGAGTTTAAAAAAAAAAAAGAGTATTTTGGTGTTTTCGTCTGTATGGCCAGGTGTACACGATTATTGTGAGACCGGAGATGTTGTTCCGTCAACGAGTGAAACTTGTTATCTCTGGGTCTTACGTGTGAACAAATACGTGTCAACTCTGGATATGGAGTTGAGTTTGTGAATGGGATATTGATTGAAACTGGATATTGACACATATTTGGGTGTTTGTGGGCAATGAAATTGTTGTTGTTCGAGGTTGACCAACTGAAGAAAGTCAAATTGAACTGAAGGTTTTTGTCATTACTGGATTGCGGTCAGAGCATATTATTTATGTTATTTTCAAGGCGTTCGAGAATTGGTTTCCTGAAACGTGATGCTTATTTATTAGAGTGAAAATTCTGGAACAAGTTGGATTTAATCGGGAACTAAAGTGTTTATGTTCTTGATCGTTATCCCTGGTGATTGAAGATGCTTCGGATTAATTAATGGTCATGTGTTAGATTCTGTCAAGGTGGTTTTGTGATGAAATTGATCACTTGATGTTGAGTAGTTGAAGATTAAACCTTATCGTATGCCGACGAGTTGGTGAAGTTGTGGAGGAAGCCCAACTTCACGTGTTGGTGAAGTCAGATGGACTCACGTGATTGGTTGAGATGATCTATTGGCACGAGGATGCATGCATTTCAAAGACCTCAATCGTTATAGTCGGAGAAGCTTACACTGAAGGGGAGATCTGATATGGAAGACGCTGGGTGATTGGTAGATTTGTGAAGCTACATGACAGTTTCAGACACGGCTGGTTGAAGGGCAAACAGAAGATCATCAGTTAAGAGGGAGTCTGTTGGTGCATGTTTTTGTAACAGATGATCTTTCGTGTTTGTTAGAATTGAGAGCAACGGTCAAAGAGGAGTCTGTTGGTGCATTTTGTGACCGTCGCTATGCAATTCTGACCAGCGGAACGCCACAGGCGAAGTTAGAACAACTTCGCCATAGGCGAAGTTATAACAACTTCGCCATAGGCGAAGTTAGCACAACTTCTGCCATAGGTGAAGTTATATCAACTTCGCCTACAGGCCCAAGCCCGTGAAGTTTATATATATATGTGTGTGTCGTGTTTAGGGTTAGTAATCCAGAAATCAGAGTATTATGTGATAAGTTTAATTAGCTAGAGAGAAACCGAGAGAGTGAGCCGTATGGGACGGCCCGAGGTAGAGCTCACCTTGGGTCGGCCGTGTCATTTGTTTTCATGTTTGGTATGTAAGTGTTTTGATTATTATATAAGAATCTGCAGATTTGTTTATCCCGTTCTTGTATTTGTTCGTGTATTTGTTCGTGTACGTGTTTGTGTTCTTCATCTTTACACCAATAAACGAGTCTAGGAGGATTCCGCACTCCTAGACCTCGTGCGGATCTCGTATCGATCAGCGACGCCCGGGGGGACCTACATGATCCGATTCAGTGGTTCGACCAATACTCAATCAGAAGGATGTGCCTCAAGAGTTGATTGAAAAATGCTTGAATGATCAAGAAATTCCAAATGGTGTGCTAGTCTCTCTGCTCAAACTAATTAAACAAGAAAAACCAGAGAAAGAGATAAAGGAGAAGCTAGACACTGTCATTGACAAGATTTCAAAGGCCTTAAATAAAGAAAAGAGTACTCAAGACAATGAACTAGAAGACTTGAAATTGACAGATGATTTGGAACAAGAAGTGGAAATTCAAGAATTCTTAAGCAAATATGGTGGCAAACCAAAATTTTTTATTAAGAATGGAATTCCTTTTGAATATGTAAAAGTAATGACAAGAAAAGAGATTTTGAGCAACTTCAAGAAAATGAAAGGACAACAGCTGAACTTGAAGAAGGGAGCTGTTCAGTCTCTGGTTGGTAAGAATAAAGGAATGTCCAAAAAGATGGATGATCTATCAAGGATAACAGTGAAGGGGAAATTCAATGTAGAGGAATTCTGCAAACAGACAACATCCTTAAAACAGAACACTACAAAGAAAAGGAAGATGTCTGTATCTACTCAGGAAAAACCAAAGCAGATGCACTTGAAGATGGATAAACCTTTTGTCAAGGTTGCTGTAAAAGCCAAAAACCCTTCTGCCAACCACAATGTTATGCCAAGTGGAATATTCTGTGATTCCAGGACTGAACATCTGAATGTTATGATGAAAAATGGAGAGATTGTGAAGATCTTCTCTAAAATTGACTTCAAAAAATTCAATCTATGGCAATTGAATGTGCTTGCAGCACTATATCTCTCTGATTCCAAGGAAAGGCAAAGGCCTACAAGTGGTATGCAATCAGAGTTGCTAGGATTCTTGAGAGAGCAGCAAAAATTGGACTTTCCATGCCTAAACAAGCATCTTTGGCTAAATTGAAGAATGTTTAAGATTTGTTTATTTAATTTGATTATGAAATTTGACTTTTAATTTGATGTGTAGTTTGCTAAGTGTAAGTAACCATAGAATGTTTTGGGTCAGCTGAGGTATTCCAATCTAGGGGGAGATTGTTGGGTCAAAAGTTTGACCCAAATGAGAAGATTTGACCTAATTGAAGAATATTGAAGATTGGAATCTTCTCAACCTCCTCATAAACTGCTAAGTATTGAACCCGGGTACACCTTGGACCTTCGAGTAAGCTTTTACTTAGCCGAGTACGAGATTTTGCCTTCCGGGCACGGTTTACTTCAAATAATCTTCTTAAGTGGATATCCGAGCAAGGTATGCTTTTTGGTGATTTCCGAGTAAGGTTCATCTATTTGGCATATCCGAGTAAGGTTCACTTTGTCAAGCAGGGTTGTTCTTCAAGACCAAGTATTTTACTCTTCCGAGTAAGGTATGGTCAACCAAGTCCAAGAAGCCAAGTAATTGGAAGACCGGGCAAGGTATTATTTAATAATTATGGTCCGAGTATACTTGATGAATTGATGGAATATCTCTAAGTTATATCGAGTAAGGTTCTGCTCGAGTAAGGTATGTACCCCCGAGTACGCCTTATCAATAAGTTATTCAACTAACAAAGAGCCGAACAGGATCATAGAAGAACAAGGTTGCTCGTGAGGATTTGTCGAGCAAAGTTTGATAAGTCCAAGAAGATTGAAGTCTACTCGGGGAATATTTTACTTGGTAAAATATTCTCTAAGTAAAGTCTACCCGGAAACTGATTCCGAGTACACTTCTATATTTACCAAGTCTGAAGGAAGGCCGAGTACACTGCGTACTCGGAGACTGAAGTTTAATGAAAAGCTTACCCGGAAGACTTGTTTTACACTTAGTATATTTTTGAATATGTAAATTGAGTATGTACTATCGGATAGGGTTTCTAGAAGGAATGACAGCCTGTCTTAGGTTGGCAGGCCTAAAAATAGAATAATTAGGGCACCCCGCCAAAAAAAGACACGAAAACGAGACACGAAAAAAAACGAGACACGGAACATACGAGAGACAGAGTGGATAAGACCGACACATTAATTGAGAGAATATTTTGTGTGTGACGGCTGTCCGAGGATTCCTCCTAAACCCTAATCGATTATCCTTTTGTATGATTAACGTTATATAAATGGAAACCTTTTGAGTGAATCCTTCGTGTGTCTTCGTATATTGAATATTCATTGCAACCGTATGTTTGTTATTGATTCTGCCTTTAACAAACGGTCATCTTTCTAAATATAGTAACCCGTCATTAACTCTCTTGTCAACACGATTAATTTTGTGTGAGTTACGACATGATTGATTAAGATCCGATTCGAAACGACCATCAGAATTTTTGCGACCTGACATAATTATCGATTCGATTCTTTCGTAGGGTCATAAAATATTTTATTGAGGTCACCAAAACCGAATTTCTGATCCGATTCAGTGGTTCGACCCATACTAAGTTTTTTCTCCGAATCAGTGAACATACCCCTTTGGCAGTACTGGCAAAATTTCGAACGCGCCGAGGGGTGTGATCAGGGCATAATTATTGATCCGAATCTTTCGTAAGGTCATAAAATATTGTATGGAGGTCACCAAGACCGAATTTCTGATCCGATTCAGTGGTTCGACCCATACTCAGTTTTTTCTCCAGATAAGTGAACATACCCCTTTGGCAATACTGGCAAAATTTCGAACAGGCCGAGGGTTGGCGTCAGGGCAAAATTATTGATCCGATTCTTTCGTAGGGTCATAAAATATTTTAAGGAGGTCACCAAAACCGAATTTCTGATCCGATTCAGTGGTTCGACCCATACTCAGTTTTTTCTCCGAATCAGTGAACATACCCCTTTGGCAATACTGGCAAAATTTCGAACGCGCCGAGGGGTGGGGTCAGGGCATAATTATCGATTCGATTCTTTCGTAGGGTCATAAAATATTTTATGGAGGTCACCAAAACCGAATTTCTGATCGATTCAGTGGTTCGATCCATACTCTGTTTTTTCTCCGAATCAGTGAACATACCCCTTTGGCAATACTGGCAAAATTTCGAACGCGCCGAGGGGTGGGGTCAGGGCATAATTATTGATCTGATTCTTTCGTAGGGTCATAAAATATTGTATGGAGGTCACCAAGACCGAATTATTGATCCGATTCAGTGGTTCGACCCATACTCAGTTTTTTCTCCGGATAAGTGAACATACCTCTTTGGCAATACTGGCAAAATTTCGAACGGGCCAAGGGTTGGCGTCAGGGCAAAATTATTGATCCGATTCTTTCGTAGGGTCATAAAATAATTCATGGAGGTCACTAAGACCGAATTTCTGATCCGATTCCGTGGTTCGACCCATACTAAGTTTTTTCTCCGGATCAGTAAACATACCCTTTTAGCAATACTGCCAAAATTTTGAACGGGCCGAGGGGTGGCGTCAGGGCATAATTATTGATATGATTCTTTCGTAGGGTTATAAAATATTGTATGGAGGTCACCAAGACCGAATTTCTGATTTGATTCAGTGGTTCGGCCTATAGTCAGTTTTTTCTCCGGATCAGTGAACATTCCCCTTGGGCATTACCGACAAAATTTTGAACGGGTCAAGGGGTGGCGTTAGGGCATAATTATTGATCTAATTCTTTTTTAGGGTCATAAAATATTGTATGGAGGTCACCAAGACCGAATTTCTGATCCGATTCAGTGGTTCGACCCATACTCAGTTTTTTCTCCGGATCAGTGAACATACCCCTTTGGCAATACTGGCAAAATTTCGAACGGGCCGAGGGGTGGCGTCAGGCATAGTTATTGATCTGAATCTTTCGAGGGTCATAAAATATTGTATGGAGGTCACCAAGACCGAATTTCTTATCCGATTCAGTGGTTCGACCTATACTCAGTTTTTTCTCCGAATTAGTGAACATACCCAAAATTTGAAAATGTGTGCACTTGGGGTGTAATGATTGCTCTACAGCATAATCTCAATGATACAAGTGAATATATAACTAAATGTCAATTCAGTTATTATGCGTTAAAAAATCTAAAGTAGTGCAGTGTCAATCATTCATGTTTTCTGGTCCTTCTTTTTCCAAGCTAAAAAAGTAAATATTTGAGTGTTGCATGTCTAATACATGTTTTTTATAACACCAAAATTTCTATGAATTACTTTGGTAGCTTGAATATGAAGTTTACACTTTACAGCTTTCGTACATTCAAAAAAATAATAGATCTCAGTTTTGTAGACTTTGAAGTGATCTGTTGACCTTTAGATGTCAAGTGCTTGTAACTCTATATTTTGATTTGATGGTCTGCTGGTTTAAGCTATTCTCACATTTAATGAAGGCAGATTGTGTTTTAGGAATATTAGACTCTTCAATATCTAGTTATGGTAGTACATGAAAATAGTTGTGTTTGATCTGCACATGGTTGTAGGGTGGTGGTTAGACCATTAGTCAAAAGTTAAAATGGCTCTCTATTATTACCAAATACCGGAATCCTGTTGACCAACATAAGCGTCAATACATCATCATTTTATGTAAGGATGTCAAAAGTTGAATATGTGATTGTAGGTTGTAGATTAGACATTTTATAACAAAAAGTATACCATGCTACAGGGAGTTTATAGCATGTATGATATAATACTAAGTCAATCAGTTAGTAAATAAATAAAAAATACTAATTTTTTGTTTACTGTTTTTTTCTTTTCTTTGCAGGAGAAGCGCACTCTTTAAAGGTTGAAAATATACTGTTTCAGGGAAAATCTGATTACCAAGATGTCATGGTTTTTCAGGTATTTGCATTCTAAATTCTGTTACAATCTTTAGTTACCTAAAGTTCAAACCTTGATTTTTTCTCTTTAAACACAAAAATATATTGCACACTATGTCCAAGAACATTTGTGTATTTTTGACAATGGGCTTCACCTTTTGTATTTGTATAACTTCAATTGTAGTTATTTTATTTTTGACTTATGTCTCAGTCTGCAACATATGGAAAGGTTCTTGTGTTGGATGGTGTGATTCAACTTACGGAACGTGATGAATGCGCATACCAAGAAATGATTACTCATCTCCCACTTTGTTCAATTCCTAATCCTAAGAAGGTTTGCCAGCTCTGTAACTATATATTATGCATTTTGTGATTGATACAAAATTTCAGTAACAGGCTATCTTACTGTAAGTTTTTGGATTGACACTTCATGGATATGTGTAAATGTGTGTGAATTGCTTTCTGTATCTAACATAAATGATATAGAAATTTTTTTCACCCATTTGTCGACATGCAAGTTGCCAAGTTTGAAAACTGTTAAATGTTTGGTCTTCGATGAATTGATGTTAAAAATTTCTCAATAACAAGTTCACTTTTCGTTGTCGTTTTCTTTGACTAAAAGCTTAATGGATCTTTAAATACGTGCATGAAATACTTTTTGTAAACAAAAGTAATTAAAACTAGAAGTTTATATCTGATTGCTAATATCGCAAACACAAAGTTTTCTCAAAAGATTTAATTTTAGCCTGAATTTTGTTCTTCAATTGCAGGTTTTGGTTATTGGTGGAGGCGATGGTGGTGTCTTGCGTGAAGTTGCTCGCCATTCATCAGTTGAACATATTGATATATGCGAGATCGATAAAATGGTCATTGATGTGAGTTATCATGAACTTATGAAATTTAGTATCATTAATGAACTTTTGTAGGCTTTTGCATAATATATCAATATACAATTCAAGCTGTTCTGCAATCTGCATTAGCTGTTGTGTCTTTTCTGAATTATTTTGTAACCTGTAAAGTTATCCAAGTTTTTTTAACCTTAAGCAATTCAGTATTTGATTCTGATTAGTCAAGCCAAATTGACTATTTTGAAAATGCTTACCCAAACACTCTAATTATCACAGTTAAAAAAGTTGTAAATTACTAATGATTTGAATTATTTTTATATTTTGTAGGTTTCTAAAGAACATTTTCCTGAGGTGGCGGTTGGATATAAAGATCCTCGTGTCACACTCCATGTTGGTGATGGTATACACACGCAACAAAATCTTGTTCTATAACATCTATTTTATTATTACCGTGATAATTTATAAAGCCTTGATTTTTAATCTGCATTTCTGAAGGCTGCTCAAGAAGGAAGTTATGATGCTGTTATAGTTGATTCTTCAGATCCTATAGGTACACCCCCGTAGAGGGAGTCAATGTTTACTACTTTATAACAATTTTGATCACTATCATGTTGAAGGATGAGGTTTTATAAGATATACTAATATATTTGATTACATGTCGTCGTTTTTTTAAGATTAAAGTAGTTTAATCCTGGAATAATCAAGGGAAGTTCTATCGTTAAACATGTTTTTGGTCTTAATTTGTATACGCGTAATAAGATATCTGGATGGTCCATAAAGTAGTTTTAATATTTGAGTAACCTTACCGAAAAAGTTTTGAATATTTTGGTGTCCTCTAGATTCATTATTCTTTTATTTGATAGCATTCAAGAAAAATATGCAAACACATGTGAAACAAACTTTAAGTTAGTTTGAGAAACTTAGTGTATTTTTTTTTTACTTCAGGACCGGCAGAAGAACTTTTTAAGAAACCGTTTTTTGAGTCGGTTGCAAAAGCACTTCGTCCAGGTGGTGTTATGTGTACTCAGGCTGAAAGCATATGGCTGCACATGAATATCATTGAAGGTATTGTTGAAAATTGTCGTGAAGTCTTTAAAGGTTCTGTTAACTATGCATGGACCACGGTTCCTACATATCCAAGGTATTTTCTTTACCTTGTTATTTAATGTCCAATATTGTTAAAAAATGTATTTTAACCATTTTGGGTTCAAATCAACTTTCAGCGGAGTCATTGGCTTCATGTTATGTTCAACTGAGGGACCGAAAGTTGATTTCAAGAACCCGATCAACCCGATAGATGTACAGGAAAACCAGATCAAGTCCATAGTACCCTTGAAATTCTACAACCAAGAGGTAATTAACTTGCATATATGTTTATTCAACTTCGAACTGCTTGTTTTGCTCACAAGGTTAGATAGCTAGTTCAACCGCGTGAAATCGGAACAATTTTTTATACTTATGCCTGATTTTTGCTTCCAAATTTAATTTAGATGTAAAGTAGAAACCGGCTTACAGTTTGTTACCGGTTTACTCCCCAACTTTAACTTCACTGATTTTAACAGTAATTTGCTGACATAGCATGCCAGCTACCACATTTGCAAAATATATTTATGTTCAATAATATCGGTTATCGCGGTGGGATATCGGTCCAGGACCGAAATTTGAGATATTGGTTATCGCGGTGGGATATCAGTATTTTAATATCATATAAAATTCATAGATATAGCAATTTAACACTAATAATTCAGTATACTCTCTTACCAATTAACAAATTAACCTTTTGCAACTTGCAAAGCACTACCAATCATAGCAAGTAGGAACCGATAAAGACTTAAAACGCTAACATTGAACACTAAAAGTTTATAATTAAGACTTAAAACACTGATATCAAAAATATCGGTTATATATCGGTCAATATCGCCGATATTATCATGAAGATATTCTAACCGGTATTTGTCAAGAGGACCGATAACCGAGATACCACCGATATTGACTGCATAGTTATTACATCAATGTAGACAAATAAGATGTCATGTTAGCAATTTTGCAAAAAACTGGTTGGCTCATTAGTTGCTACAATTGGTGCTAAAGTGCAAGTTGGTCTATATTTTGCACTTAATCTAAGTAAGTTTGTTGCTAAAATCGAGCGAAAATATGATGTTCGTTTATAAGTTATAACCCATGCAGTTTGGCCAACAGTTTTTGATACGTTGACACAATAAGCTATTAATTATAATCCTCTTTTAGTCATTGTTTTGCATTTTCTAATACTATACAATGGTTTTCGACATGCAGATTCACGCAGCTGCGTTTTGCTTGCCTTCTTTTGCCAAGAAAGTGATTGAATCCAAAGCCGAAAACTAAATTATATAGAAAAGAAGTTTCCCGGCTTCCAGTTGTTGATTGAAGATGGTTGCAACGTCTTCTAAGATCGATCCAAATCAAGATCAGAATAATTTATGTTTTAGTTACGGTAATATCTGATTTTATTTAAAGTTTTAGTCTGAGAATTGAGATGCTTAGCCGCATCATTTATGTTTATGCACAATTTGTGTCATCTTTCCATAGATTTTATGGGGACTTTTAAAATGTTAAAACCAAATTTTTCGGCTTTTATTTATTTCTAATGTTTATGCATCCGATGAATGGGCCGGGCCTCCATGTAGGTTTTCCTTTTTTTTATTGGGCCCAGTGATAAAAGCTTTTTATATAATACAAACCGAACTACATCTGGATAATGGGTAAGCGAGCAACAAGCTGTGCCGCTATCCCCTTTTGAATCGCAAAGCCTATTCTACTAAATATAAATCCTTGGTTCCTCGGGCCCAGTGATAAAAATATGGTCTGTTAGGCGAGTGAAGGTAGAGATGCGTACACCGTTTTTGGGCCAAACCGGATCGGGTTAGAAATTTGTTTGTAGAATGTAGATGAAAACAAAACCGAATTGGATCAGACTGGAACTGGTTTAAAACCGGACTTCATATCTTATTTTTTTCTCAAACCGGTTTTCCAAAATGGTTTGAACTTGTATGTATGGTAAAATCCAAATTCGAACGAGCGGATCATATATCTCTAGGTGTAGTCTCTTTCATTAATCATTATATATGGTCATGTTTAATGCATAGGGGTAACTGGTCATGTTTCTTGTGGCTCCCATAATTGTGCAAGAAAGATTCCATTTTTATTTTCCAACACGTTCAATCGCAAACTCGTCTTAGAATCGGGTTAAACACTTGTGCTAGCGTTTCAACTCTGCCTAAATGGTGCCGAAAACGGTATGTATTGTTGGTTAAAATCTGATTTTTTTCCGCCACGGATTGAGAATTTACTCGCATAAGGTGTGACACCTGTTGATCGGTTAGTGGTGTTGAGTAGTTGTGGATTAAAGGTACTTTCTGTCTTGGTCTAGTACTGGTTTGTCCTAGATTAGACTCGGATTGGTAGCTACTCTTTCAAGTCTAGTTATTTATCTAAACGCGTTTAACTGTAATAAGAAAATAACTACTATTTTGGATTGCATTAGATAGGAACTTAATTGGAACAAATTAAGTACCAAATTATTTTCATTAGAGCATAGTAATGGCTTAACATCCCAAGCCACATTATAAAAAACGCCCTCAAACCCGCCCCTTTTGGGCAAGGGCAAAAACACAAGTGTTTGACGATACACGAGTTGTGGTCACGTATAACATTAATTCAAGTTGGTATTTGTGAGAAGAATCAACGTTATGCTAGCTAAAATAGCTTCACCAACGATCTATGTAGATTTACATATATAACAAATATATACATAACGAAGAAGAAATTGAAAGAAAGAAACTCAAGAAAAACAATCCAACTAATTGATACCCTCTCGCTAGGCGTTAACAACATTTAAGTACAGTTCAATTACGCTAACGACCTAACTATCACATCTTATCAGCTAACCCTATAACTATTCCAAAGTACAATCTAGTCCCTAAACTAATAAACCATAACAACAATTAGGATAAATTTATTGTTAAAACAATCCTCTAATTTCTAAATTTTCTTATTGGACAAACATAATGTGTCTTGATTAGACAATAGATTTTAAATGATTGATGGTATTATTGGTGGAGTGGTAGGGTACTTAGGGGGTGTTTTGGCTAAGCTTTTTGTTTTTGTTTTATTTTTGCTTTTGGAGGGGTAAAATGTCCAAAATGCCCCTCCAAAAAGAAAAAGAGCTTTAATTTGGTGCTTTTGGATGGGCATTTTGGTGCTTTTGGATGGGCATTTTGAACATTTTACCCCTCTAAAAGCAAAAAGGAAAAGCTTAGCCAAACACCCCCTTATTCAAGTACATGTAAAAACACTTGGAACTAGTGGGGGCAAAGTGGTAATTTTATGAACTTGTATACAAAAGAATACTTGAGCCATTAGAGGGGATAAAGACTACTCAATGCATATTATTGAGACTTGCACGAACCCATTGTCTTTCTTTTTGTGACTAAAAAGTGAAATATGATTCTACTGGTTTTTGTTTGATTCGGTTTTGTTTTGTATGTTAAAAGATACTTTGAATAAAAACAAAAGTACAACACAAATTATAAAAAAGTTTAGCAGCACAGCTTCTGCCCGTTTGTCTTCTATTTCGATGTAGAAAAACGCTATACGTTTAGAAAACTTAAAATGACAAAGGTGTGTTTAGGTTAAGTTGTTTTTAAAACAAGACCAAAAACCAACAGTGTTGTTAAGTGTTGCGTATTTAAAAACGATTGTCGGTGGGGGTTGCCCACCGTTGGTTTTCATACGTACCTCTAAAGTTTTATAAGGTTTTCATATGTAATCCGTAAAGCTCTATAATGTTATACAAACAACCCGTAAGGTTACCCAAACAACCTCTCACTCAAAGGTTAGACAAATAACCTATTGGTTTCTATAAAGTTACGTAAACAACCCTGAAGTTTCTTTTATTTAGAATTTAGAAATCTGAACCAATAATAACTGATTATTGTCCCTGCTGCAATGGACAGGTTAATCGCCACTAGTTATATTGTATATAATATAGTTTGGGGTTTATGCTTTAAGTTTATTCACATTAAGACTCTGCGTTGTGATGGATTCAACAAGGGGCGCGAGAGAGGGGGGGGGGTTGTGCCACGTCGGTCATGAACACTGCAACGAGTTTTAGCGAGTAGGGGAGCTAATGGCCTCCTGCGAACCCACTAGCGCCAACGAAGGGGTTGGAGGGGAATATATCGTCATTTTTGCGGGGCACAATGGGTTTTATCCCCAACAGGGTCAGGTGAGCGAGCATGGGCTTTATCATAAGCCTAGTAGCGTCCAGTTAGCACGATGTAGCGCAATATTAGAGGATGAATTCGGAACTAACGAAGCCACACAACACACCGTCTAATAATGTTTTTTTAATTTTCTATTTTGGATCATTGTGTAGGTTGTACTTGGTGGGTCCATTCAGTTCTCATGATACAATCATCTAGAGAAATGGTTGAAATATTGTTTAGCCAAAGTTTGACTGGTTATCATGAGTTGATGTCCAACACACAAAAAGCTAACATCAGAAGCTTCCTTTCATCAATCATTTGTACTTAATACATTACACATGTAAACCATCTTCACATGTATGCCTACTTTTAAGTACCATGGTAGAATTCAATACCTTTGCATAATTTACCTTCACTCTTTATTTATTTTTAAAACCTAAATCTTTGTTGTGGAAATCAAATAATCACTAGAATAGCTTAGTTGATCACTCGTGTTAAACTGGCGACCTGGCATCGTATGGTGAGAGTTGTTTTGAGTCAGTTATGTTTAGGAAGGTGTCGTGCCTTAGAAGAATGAAAATATATCAGGAGAATGACTTAGTTAATCAACCACTTGAAACAAAATCGTCATTGAGTTTGTTTTTCAAATTAATATCTTTACAGTTACAAACGATTACAACAGTGTCTCAAGACTATACTTTCGTGATCTTTAATTCTTCACCATTTTTGCCCCGAACAAATGTACACTTGGTCACAGTGCACAAATCAATCACATTACGCCGCGTGTCATGATAGGATGGTGTTATATGTCTTGTAGGCATAAAATAAGTCTACTTAGCTTAAAACTACTACCACGTATCGTCTAACCATTTGCTTTCCTTGAAAAGTAAAAATGACAACTTAAAACGAAAACAAAACCAATGACTATTTTTGTTTAACACACACACACATATATATATATATATAATATTGTCGACTAGGCTATTTTCGTGATATCATTCGATGCATTGAGAATGATACTACCATACTGTATACACTATAACTAAAAACTTGAAGTGAAGAATTTAACATAACTATGGAATATAAAACAAATGGTATGATTACATCATTCTTTTTATTTTATTTTATGGTTGTTGTTTTACAAACTAATGTACCCAGTAAATCTCATTCATAGATTTAATTTAAAGACAAAATATGAACATCAATAATTAAAGTAAATAATAATAATAATAACAATATGAAAAACATGGGAAGGAAGCCTAACATAATAATGACAAGTAAAGGAGCATCAAAACATTGTACTCAATTAAGGTAATATGTTTATCATTATGTACTATATTCATGACTCCTAGTTTGATGCTATCAACTTTTGAACCAAACATTTACACTCATCAATAGTTTAAATGCTTCAATAATCCAAAACATATCCCTTTATTGATGCAACTAATATTCCACACACTTTATAGCTTCCTATTACCGAATCACATTTAATCAATGATTCTTTAATATGTGCTTAAAGTTATATTTTAGAGTGAACACAATTGAAATATATTAGAGACAGTTACCGTATAATTTATGTGTATGTTATTAACTTACGTGTATTTGGTCTTTGTTAAGTAAAAACTCATCGCTTGAGGTTTCTGGTATATGATATACGTATAACAAGTGAGAAAGGCTAAATTCCTCTAGTCCGGGTTCATTTGGGTGATGGTGTCTTGTATTACCTCTCCTCATGTCGAAAGAGGAACCAAAACCATAGAAAATCGAGGGTCCATGGACCGCCTCGAGGTTGATTCTACACTCAAGTCAAATCGGAGTCACTGTGAAAAAGAACCAAATACATATGTATATATGTAAATATTATACAGTGATGTAAACCAATGTTCACATATAAAAAAATGTTAGCGCATTATTATATGGATGAATATATTTTAACAAAATACCTTTTCCTAACAAAATACCTTTTCCCTCTAGACTTTTATTAGCTTAGATTAATTTTGATTTTTTCCACACTTAATTATTTGTTAAAATGATATTTAAACAAATAGTTTCATGTGTTGAGATCTAAGTTTATAATTTGAGATAATCTAAACAGTTTAGGAGGTCAAGGCTATAATATCAAGATTCACATATGAGCCAAGGATACACATAAAAACTAAACTATCTCATTTAGTATTATCTTACTGACTACATAAAAACAAATATAATGTTTTGCATCCGACAACTAAAACATTGATAAGAGTAGTGTCTTTACTCTTTAGAATAGTCTTAGAGAACATCGTGTCATTCCAAAGCTTCCAAATAGCCAACCATACAACAAAATAATCGTGTCCACCATAATTTCTTTCTTAGTCAATCTTCACGACGACTAATCAAGCCAATTTATAATGTCAGAAGGGAATCTCAAAACTGGGAAGTTCAATTCTAACCACCGTACAACAAAATCCCAAATCTTTCAAACCGAACACACTCACTAAACACATGAAGAGTCGTTTCCAACCCATTCAAACAAGAATAATTAGTAGTCGGGACATCAACACCCTTAGCAGCCAAATTCATTCGTGTTGGAAGATGATTTCCTAGTACCCTCCACTAGTCCACTCACATATATTTATTTTTCGAGACAAACAAGATATCCGAATCATTTTATTTAGACCATTTGAGAGAGAGAAAATAATTAATCATTTTTCAATTTGAAGTTCTGTTTTACATTGGAAGAAAATAATTTCACAAAGAGACATATGTGTATATCTTTTTCTTTGCTTTCCCTTGTGGTTCTTTTGTATTGAAGCAAACTTTGTAGAAATATTTAACACAAGATTTTGACATCTTATGCATTCACGTGACACACGCACACATATATTGCAAAGTTCTCATCCATGCATCCAATCACGTAATTGAAATAGCATCTCATTATACATATCTTTAATTTATTAATATTAATAATACAAATTCTTTTTATAAGTTGGTTGTGGCTCAATGATAGAGCACTCACTTTACTAGTGAGAGGTAGGGGGTTCAAACCTCACTATCACCAATTTATATGGGAGATATGAGGGATGACCCTGGCTTGCCAGGGTTCGAGTCCTGATCTCACCCTGTTTTACCGGCTCCTCGTTGTCGTGTCATTTGGCGGGCGTGGGGGTCGGGTTTTATCCGGTGAATCCCTCAATAGGTGGACTGCTAGGGGCTCCGTCCGTCCGGACTAGTGGCCGGCTCGGGCTACCTTTAGCCAATGGAGCCGCGTACGAAGTACCCGACGTTACTTAGTTGGTGTTAAAAAAATAATACAATTTTTTTTATTGGAAAAATCTGGATAACTATGGAAGGAATTGGTTGCCATAAAACATTGTTCTTTCTTTAGAAAAGACCATTTCCTGTCCATCTCTGATCAATTTATTTTTTATATAATTTTAAGTTTTTTTTTTAAGTCTACCTATTACGGCATTTCAACTATCCTGGTTATTTGACGCTTTAGATCCCATTGTCACTTTTGTTTTCAAATTGTTTACCTTATTATTGAAGAGTTATATAGATAATAAGAAAAGATAATGTAGATTTAGCTTGTCATCCACATTATCCAAGTTAATATCGCTTTCATATGTTATTAGCTATTTGCCTATTTCTACACGCATCTTGATTGTTTACCATAGCAATAAGATTACACCCGTTTAACCACAAAACCATCTTCATTTTGGATGCCATGGGCGTCGTCCCATAAACGCTAAACAACCCCACAACCTTTATCTCTCCACCAATCAGACACACACATTTAAGTTTAATTATTATTTTCTTATATATAAATACTAGTAAAACCATAACATGATAGCTAATTGAGGCCTTAGTTAAAGCCTACAATGTACATTGCAATAACGTGACGCGACATACGCTATTTAGTTAGCTAAGAACACATGACCTAACAAAAATCATAATGTTAATATTAATAAAAAGTAACATGATGCAGTTTCTAAAAATTATGTTAAAAGAATATAAATGTAGCATCCCAAGAAACAGTGTCTTGATCAACTTACGTCATAGTCGTTGTCCCTGCAAACTCTATTATAATCCATGGAAACATATTTGATACGTAAAAGTATTGTTGATTTAATCCACCTGTTATATATACTACGTAAACTAAACAACAAAATAGATATATATTATTAAAATAAAGCAATGAAATGTTTTGTTTTTCTTTAAAATTACTCATGGTTGCCACAAATATCTATACAAACTCAACACATTTTACCAAAAAAATAAATACAATTCAAATTTATAAATTTATGCATAGAAAATCAATGGTGGTTTGTGTATATATAGATGTAATTACATATCAATTTATTCTAATAAGTTTTATACTGTATTTTCTGGCTCAACTCTAAAGCAAAGGATGGTTCTTGTTCAAACAGATAAGTGCTTACTTAATACAAAACCAATTTTAAACAATAAACTAAGAACCACGTAAATATACATCATATTATGTAGTTATAATTTATAAAATCAATGAGCTTGTGGTGGAGTGGTAAAAAAAAGACTTGGTAGTTCATGTGACCCAAGTTCGATCCCCCCCCCCCCCCGGTCATTAGTTTCAGCGTCACCAGGTGATTATGAGACTATGTGAGTATGTGACGTTCAATAGTTGGATCCTTAAACTGAATGTGTTTTATCTCACCACTCTGGTCGTGCTTCGGGCGAGTGTTCACATGAGTTGGCCTTAGATGAGGGTTTTCCCGGATTAGAAGGTCAGTGTATCTCATTATAACGAATTTAGCAGTAACTCAGTTGAAACTTGAAAGATTCGTTTTTCGTTCAAAAATTGAAGAATAAAGTATATAAAAAATAACTAAATAAGTATAAAAATACAATAATTCAGTATGGGATTAAAAACTTAAAATATGTTTGAATGGTCAAAGGGACTGTATAAATGTCAGTTGACTACTTCTTTTTGGTCACTAGGGTTGGCCCATATCATCACTCACTCAGATTCTACTGTTTTTCATTCAGTTTCTACTTTCTACGAGTTAAAACTCTGAAAGTGAAAGGGGAAAGTAACTCAAAATCTATAATAATACAATGTAATAAAAAACAAAAATTATTATTATTATTATTGTAAATATGCCAATTATTATCTTTTATATTACTTTGAATTATATCATTGTCTTGTAAATGATAATATTATTGATGTTTAATGTGCTATACTTCATTTATTAAAATGTATAAGTGCATATCAACTTTTAAAACTTAATTTGTTAGTTTTATTTAAATAAAACAAAATTACAAATTTTTAATTTATAAATCAGGTCCTTTAAAATGTTTATTTGTAAGCGGTATCATTTACATGACATGCTCATTTAATTTTCGTCCTTTTGACTAACTGTCATCCAAAACCTCGTTAAGTCTTGGCATGTGAGGGCATTTAAGTCTTTTTACGCATACTATTTAAGTATTTATAACTAAAAACAAATTAAATATATTATTAGAAAAAGAAACTAAATAAAATATGTTAAACAAAAACCCCGTTAAGTCTTGGCATGTTAGGATTTAACTGAGTTTATGGATGACAGTTAGTGTAAAAAACAAAAAACGAAAGAATTTTGTCATGTAAAGGACACCGTCTTCAAATAAACATTTTAAATGACCTGATCCACAAAATGCATATATTAAAATGACAAAAATTATAATCATGTCTTTACGTAACTATATATATTAAAGAACTTGTTATTTAATAAAAAAAACACTATGATATAACTTGTTATATAATTAAAATGTTGTAGTTTGTTAAGAAAGTCTAGCTAGAGAGAGAGATGATGTATAGATATATACATCGTGTATGTATATGTGATTGATGATGTGTACGTAATTGTGTGGAAAGAATAAGGTTTGGTCTGTGGTCATGTTGATAAGTCATAACTCATAACTGTAGAGTGTAGACTGAGGATCCATGACAATCAAAGATGCATATATATTATATATATATATATATATATAGGACATGGTGTCGGTTGATATATACCTTACATTTTACAGCATCTTAGAACTGATTTTAAATCATACGAATAATAATGGAATGTACCAAAAAGTTCACAATAGCCTTCATTAGCTCGGGTAGTTAAGATGGTTTTTCATAAGATTTTTTATTGGGAGGTCTCAACTTCGATTCTTATGAGAGGACTTAAACTTGGGTCAGGAGCGGTTGATTATTTCCTGAGAGGTTTAGGGTCCCATTAATACAAACAATTATATATTAGTTCCTTAACAGACTTTATTTGCAATGAAAATACAGTTTACTTCTCGTATTTCTTGTTTTGAGTCTATATTGATTCTAAAAAGACCGTTAACAACATGTGACAATAGAATAAAAAATGTAACACTTAAAGACCCCAATATTTAAGAGGAAAGAACAAGTACATGTACACCTAGGGGGGTTATTTTTCACTAAACTCACCCCCAATGTTCATATGAGTGATTAGATGCCTTTTATAGCTCATATATAAAAATACATAACATCATATATATATATATATATATATATATATATATATATATATATAGATAGATAGATAAAAGATTCAATATAATAGTCCCTAATCGTACATTACGTACGCGAGTTCCTACACTGTTGATTTCAAAATCACGCGATGGCAAATTTCATCAACTATGATCCACTGCTCACATCGATTCCGTCCGCCTTCACTATCACCGTTCATCAATTCGTCACCGTCCAACGATTGCATTCACCGTCGCGACCATCAACGTTACCGTCGTGAACACCAGCTTCATCCGTCACGAGTTGTTCACAGGTCAGTTGATCAAATTGACCGATTGAAATTGAAATTGCTAAACTACATCAATTAAACTTTGAAATTGATCAAATTAATCATCAATTTGAAACTTCAATTGATCAATTTTGAGTTTTGAGTGATGGGTTTTAACTGAACGTTCAAAGGTTTAAGTCTGAACGTTTAAGGATGAGAATTTGGCTTGAATGTTTAAAGTTTTTTACCTTAACGTTTAAAGGTTTAACCTTAGAACGTTTTAAAGGTGGAATTTATATTGAACTTCTAAACCTTTTGTTAGAACTTTAAAGTTTTGGTACAGAACTTCTAAAGTTTTGGTATAGAACATCTAAACTTGAACGTTTAAAGGTGTTCGTTTTGGTCAGAACGTTTAAATTTGTAGTTTTGATCAGAACGTATTAGTTGAACGTTTAAACTTTTTGTTCATTTTTGTCAGAACTTTTTCTTCATTTTGGTCTAAACTTTTTTACTTTAGAAGTTTTAGACAAAAAATTTAGAAGTTATGTACAAAAAGTCCAGAACGTTTAAAGTTTTTGTGCAGAACGTTTAAACATGAACCCTAATCATAGCTCAATTAAGTGTATTATTATGCAATTTCATAATCGATTGATGATTCTAAAGCCTCCTACACATCAATTCTATTGATTAAATCAACAATTTTTTATCAATTGAAGATTATTAACGATAATGGGTTTATCGATTTTGAGTATGCTTTAGTTTTGTGGATGATTTGATTATGGTTGAAGGCTAGCTTGCAGCAAATGACGATCTGCGAGAAGTATTTCTTTGATTTAATTACAATTATGCTACCGCGTAGTTTTAATTGCAATTAGAATCTGGTAGTGCAGGGTCTCGCATACTTAATGTACGATAACCTATTATTGTACGTTAACCCTCCTATATATATATATATATTACATAATGCGTGATTGAAGTTTGAACCCTATTGTCAGTAGAAATTAGGTATAAAAGTTTTTCTTTTTATGATAAAAAAAATGGGTATCAACATTCCATAGAAACATCCAAACGATTTACAAGACTTACACATACACATACATGTTTATATCAAAGAGAATCTGTTCGCTCTTTATATGTACATATATGTATATTTATGTGATATACATGTGTATATACACACATATGGACATTCATCATTCATGTGTTGTTATATTTTTCATATCCTACTTCACCACATGTGACGTGGATAGGTGAAGTTTATAAACGGGTTCTTCGAAAAAGATGAAGTTTTGTGGGCCTAAAGAAATAATTTATGTTAATATTATGCTTTCAGAGAAATAATTCCCTTCAAAATTATTGATTCACATTTATTGCCAAAATATTACTGTATTATTTTTGAATAAGACAACACTGTTGGAACAGATTTGACACTGAGTAAAAATATACACTGGAATATATGTTCACAAATAGTTAGATAGTGTCATGTTTTAAGTGTATAATTGTTCTAACCATGTATTCTTAATAACTTTAAAAAACATCTTAGTATCTTACTCCACAAAATTAATAAAAGTTGGAACACACACTGCCTTAGTTAATTAATTTACTTCTATAATTCATCTAATGTCCACTTTATGAGTCTCGAACTTGCAACTTTTGATAGGAACAAACTATTTGACACAGTACCGCGGAGTGAACCATTTGATCTAGGTATCAGGCTTCGGGATGGACTAGGCTCGAGGGTGTAAGAAAAGTGGGCCGAGAGAAGATGGAGAATCGTATAAGCCGGAAGATAGATGAAGATGGTTGGTCGGATTGAGATTTGAGAATGATCATGAAAGAAAAAATAGTTTTAAAGAAAAATGTATCAAATGCGAAAGATATAATATAACCTTTGCATGATAATTAAGAATCATTTATATTTGTGTATATATAATATACACACGAACACACACACCTTAGGCATGTGTGTGAAACATGTAATAAATTGATAAAAGAAGCATGTAGCTAATATATTATATATTACCATGTATATATGTTTGCATGTATGTATATCAATATCATATAGTCACAAAAATGAAGACAACCTCCTCTAAATTCACCTTATGATTCTCAGCACGACAATATATGTCAATATGTGTGTAGTATGTTGTACATATATAGAGATAAATGATATATATGTCAGTCAAGCCAACACTTATAAAGAGAATTGACCAATGAGAGAACCTCGAGAGTTGTTTTTCGTGTGAAAACACACACATATAGGGTACGTGGTTATCTTACACCGTCTCTTAAATCTAAGAATAATACAAATACACAATGGATCGTAAAATATAATACGTACAATGTCAAGCAAAATATGATGTAGAGGAAAAAAGACATAGTCATGACGAAAATAAATAAAAAACACAATGATCTGACCTGGTAAGTGGTAACGCAACATAAAGAAAGACTCCTTCAAAATTTCTAAAATCTAAAAGTTACAAATCAAAAAGTGAAAACCTAAAATTCAATATCATAGAGTTTATGACGAGACTATTTTAATGCCGCTACGACTTCCTAGTTTTAGAAGACAATTTAGTAATTTAAACTCAACCCTTATATATTTATAATATTATACTGGTTTTGGGAGACATTATATAAAGAGGTAAAAGAGGGTTTGGTTTAGTTTCACTTCTTAAAGAGAAAAAGGATAGATACAACTTTGTGTTTTAGAGAGAGAAAGTTGATATAGAGAGAGAATGGAGGAGCAACTAAACCGATCAACATTAACTCATCTCCTTCAACATACATTAAGAAGCTTTTGCATCCATGAAAACTCACAATGGATTTATGCTGTTTTTTGGAGAATCTTGCCTAGAAACTACCCTCCACCCAAGTAATCTATTTATTTTTGTATTTATTTTACTTTTTGTGAATGTTAAATGTAAATTAACTAAGCCCATAAAAATTTAAGTTATACAAATTATGCAATTCGTATCTCTATGCCTCTCATGTAGTTATGTTTTCTTAATTAATAATTAATTACAGATGGGATACTCAAGGAGGAGTATATGATAGGTCAAGAGGCAACAGAAGAAATTGGTATGTTAATATATAACTTAACATTTCTATTATAATCCAACTTGTCATATTACAACTTTTTATATAATGATTTGCATCAAAATTTATAACTTATTAATTCTTAGTAAACTATTTAGTTTAGTTTTTTTTTTATGTTTGAATTAATGAATAATTACTAATATTAATTATTACTATTTTTAAATAAATAGGATATTGGCATGGGAGGATGGTTTCTGTAATTTTGCAGCCTCAACCGGAGAGACAAGCTCGGCCGACTGTTCGCCATACGCAAACCACAAATACCAACAATACCTTGGCCTTCAACCGGAGCTTTTCTTCAAGATGTCCCATGAAATTTATAATTATGGTGAAGGGTATATTTCAGAATTTAATATTATACTTTATAATTATATATTTATACAGTTTATACCTAGCTAGCAATCTAGTTTCATGCCTTATTTATCAAGTAATTAGTTGGGTAAGTACTAACTAAACTAATATCATGTTTAAATGGTTATTTTCTATAAATAGTATGGTCAGTCGATTGGCAAAGTGAGAAGGCTAGATCGACGGTTTTTGATATGTTTTTGACATGTTTAATCTGGTTCAATCAAAACTTGCTTGTTTAGACATGTTGTGTCCATAAACAGTTAAGTATGTCTGATCCGGTTTTCAAAACATTGTATAAAACTTCGTCATGACACGTTGTTTAATTAATTGTTTTTTTTTCTTTCAGATTAATGGGTAAAGTTGCAGCAGATCATGGTCATAAGTGGATTTTTAAAGAGCCAATTGATCAAGAAATTAATATATTGTCTACTTGGAATAACTCAACAGACTCGGTAAGTAAAAAACCAAATTTTACTATTTATTTTATTATTGCTTAATTAATATTCAATATGTTGTGTGTGATTAAACTGCTTTAATTGATATGAAAACACTTTGTGGTTACAACTTAGATGTAAGAACTGAAGGAATATGGATTTTGTTGAGTGATTATAAAATATAAATCCATAATCTAATTTTGTGATTGTATTTAAGAAATGTCAGAGAGTTAATATTTCTTATAAATCCTCAATTATTTATTTCGTTTTTCTATTAAAAATCTTAAACATGAATTTTAAAATTTTAATATAAACTTGTACTAGTTTTGAAGCAGATTGATTATCAAGTTATTTCATATATACAAAAACCCAATCAATGATTTTTATTTTTGAAACAACGTTTTTTTTATTTTTCAGACAGTTTCAAGCACGTTTATAAGATTGTAAATAGTTAGAATTTATAATTATTTGTGTCAAAACTGTTCTGGTCAGATTTTAAATATTTCAACAAGTGCATAACGGTTCATGACTAAATTCCATCTGTATGATTGATAAACAGTTTAACCATTATTAAAACGAAAAAAATGTTTAAAAGCTTTAAATAAATAAAATACTAAAATGCACGGGTTAAAGATTATGATTTTCTTTTTTACTTAAAATAAGAACAATGATTAAATGTTCGCAATTTCATACGTACAAGTTTGCATATTTTAGTGAACTAAAATCTCAACTAATTTGTCTCTTACAACATATCATTACATGTTTATTTATAATGTTTTCTTTAGATGTGTAACAAACATATTATTTTCAATGTTAACATAATTATAAATTAATTTGTTCAGTATAACTGTAGCAGCATATATAGATGCTAATTAATGGAAATTATAAGGTCTTAAATAACACCTAGAATCCATTATATGAGTTTTTGTAAAAGTTAAGATTATTGTTTATGGTTTTTGCTTGAATTACAGTATCCTAGGACATGGGAGGCTCAATTTCACGCTGGTATAAAGGTATATATATCATGTATGTGCTCAATGTACAATACTTACATGGAGTTTACTATAAGCTATATTGATCTAAATATAAAGTTAAATGTTTATTTCAGACTATTGCTTTGGTTGCTGTTAAAGAAGGTGTTATTCAACTAGGATCCATTAACAAGGTTCTCTCTCTCCCCATCCATGTGTGTGCGCATGTATATATATATATATATATATATACTAGTTTTTATCCACCGTATTACGGGGGCTGTTTTAAATTATTCGTTTTTAATATTTATACATTTTTTTGGAGCTTAATTTTTTTATTGTAAGGAAATGTATAATATATTTAAAGTTTAATGATAAAAGGGTTTCACAAATAACTAATATGTTATAACTCGGTTTAAAAGTTACCTGAGTTTGGTGAGACCGAAGACCCGCTTATTTTTTTTACTTCCTTAATTATAAATAATATTTTTTTTTTAAATATAATATTTTTTAGTATATCCTATTTTATAGAATTTTCACATCAATAATCTGGTGAGAATAATTTTTAATTTAATGAGATGTTATAACCCGTTTAAGGAAAATCTAGGTTTGGTAAGACCCATACCCGTGTATTCGGGTCAAATGCATGAAAAGTCTCTATTTAAAAATTAAGCAAATCTGGTGACTCCAAAAAAAGGGGGAGCGACCACATCGCGACACGGAGGATTTTTATGTTTTCGTTTATATATATATATATATGTATGTATGTATGTATGATGTAATATATACAAAGAAGATTTTCATGCAAACCATGCGAAGTGAAGAAGAAAAAGCACGGTCGCATTTCGATAATATAATTATGTTGAATAGGGTAATTGCACTATATCATAAAATATAACTAGTGTAATAATGATACTACAATATTACAAATAGAGTGATTATTCTATTACACTATAATTTACAAGTAGCGAAATAAAATTACTCATTGGTTTATCTAGACTTTTATTTAATTATTTGTGCGTAAAAAAATATTTTGAAATAAGCAGTTTGAAGTTGGTTATCATGGTTATTACAAACATATATAAATAAAATTTTATAAGCAATCTCAAAACACAATGATATAATAGTAATATTATCATCTTTTTGTGTCAAAAGGTGATTGAAGACTTAAGCTATGTTGTGATGCTAAGAAAGAAATTGAGCTACATAGAGAGCATTCCAGGGGTATTATTACCACATCTATCATCCACATTGTACCCTTATAAATCACAAGGATACAATATCCCAGAAGTATGGCCTTTCCATGGTCGTGGAGACTGGCCCGACGATTACAATCAACCAATGAACATAGCTCCATCCATGAGAAGCCTTGAGGCTCTCTTATCAAAACTCCCTTTAGTTGTGCCAGTTTCTTCATCTTCGGTGGAAGCTCTGCCTCATTGTGAGACAGGACTGTCACCGGAGAAAGAATTGATGGAAGAGGAAGATGTGGAGATTAAAGAGGTGGGAGAGTGTAGTAGTTCTATGTCATCTTATGGTCACCATCAGCATTTTCAACATCATGATTCAAATGTAACAAGTTGCATGACCAATAATAGGTATTGATTAGGTAGATTAAGTTAAGTTAATTAATTAATGAATGAATAGAATCGGTTGTTTATGTATTAGTTTAATTAATTGTTAGTTAATCTTTTTATTATATACTTAGTCATTTAATATGAGACTAATTTTAAGTAAAGAACTGTGAGAACTATATAAAATATATATTATAACTACGGCAAATCAAACGGTTACATAACAATAAAACATTCTATTTTTCTTCTTTGTTGTATTGATTAGTACTATATACAAGTGATTATGCAATTCTTGTCTGTTGATTATACACTCTTTTCATAATCCATACTATCTTTGATTAACTGCACATTGTTAAGACGTTTAGATGTCTCTTATTGTTCACTATCCGGTGTTGTATCGGACTTATAAACAACCAGGGGAATCAAATTAAGTTCGTATTAGTTTTGCTTAACCACATGCAACTCCATGAACGCATATTGCGTAACTATTAACTCAATTAGTGATATGAATAAATGATAGTTGTTTGTAGAGGTGCCCTTCTGAATGAACCAAAACATAATATGTCAAGCCCAATTCATGATAATTTAATTTTTGCAAAGCCCAAGTTATAAATGGCCCATTTGGGTAAAATTCATTAAACTCCTGTAAATATAAGGCTCCATCAGAACCTAATGCATGTTCATCTTCCCCCACCAACCCCTCACCAAACAAAAAAAAAACCTCCCTATTATTACTTTACAACATAACTAATGGTGGAGATCCACGACCGCCTTTACCATATAGGGTGTTCGGCTGAGCTTTTCAAAGTTACGTATTTGATTTTCAAAAAACAAATAAATAAATATTATAAAAAAACTTTTAGGTTTTGCTTTTTGTTGTGTGTTAAAAAAAAATGGTTTTCAGCAAGAAATCCAAACTTTTTGTTTTACTTTTTGCTTTTATAATACCAAATTACAGATATACTCACCATTCTATTAACAGTAAAACTAGTAAATATACAAGATTGTCTTTTTGGTCGTTTTACCTACTTTTTGGTAACCACAAAAACTAATCCAAACGATACACATTTTCGCCAAAAGCCCTTTTGGAGTTAAATAAGCTTAGCCAAACACCATCTTAGAGATCAACATAATTGCTCCACGATAGTAAAGGACATATAGACTGCATCTCGTCTTCTCTTAACCAAAACCATAGAACATTTATGATTTATGTTGATCTTCTGATGGTCGGAAGTTGTTTATATATTTGCGCCATCTATGGGACCGACAATGAACGATACTTTGTTTTTCTCTAGATCTACATATATGTGTTCATATATTTGTCTTGGATATACGATTTTTCATATATTTGTTTCCCTATCTCTACACATGTCTCATGAAAGAATTGATGATCGTTGTAGAGGTACCTTTCCATATGAACAAAAACATAATATGTTATTTTTTGTATGATTAAATTTTCAAGTACAATTGAGCTACCTGAAAAATAAAAATTTTCAATTTTCTTAAAAAGATTTCAATTTTCCCAAAATTTCCGCGATGTCACACAGGTGACCGGGTTTGATCCTTTGCATCGACGATGTTTGATGACCGTTGATTTACATAAAACATTTAAAAACATGAACTTAACTATAATTTAAAGGTGAATTGAATTTTAAAAAACCCAACTTAATGCAGTTGGCCAGTAATAATCCCAACTTAAAAAATAGTTGTCACAGATCCCAACATTCACATTGTTTTCATTGGATCTCTGTTAAAAAGATTTAACGACGTTAAGTTTTTTTCAAACTTCAAATTGATTTTTTAGGGCTTTCGATCGGAATGAGGACACGAATCGATTGATGTAAAACTTACCTCGAAACAGTGCTCCAAACAGCTTGATTTTTGTTAATTAAAAGTTTACACGCTGGAATTAAAAGTTTACAAACGGTGCTCCATCAAAACTTAACTGCATTAAGTTGGGATTATTAAAATGCAATTTACCTGATTTAGAATATCAACTTAAAAGATAGTTACCCCCCCCCCCCCCCCCTTTAGATCTTCGGTTCAATGCTTCACCCAAACTAGGGTTGTCAACTCGGGTCTTATCGTATGTAACTGGTTAGAAACGACGCGCGTAACACAATTATCAAACAGGAATACGAACTAATGTATATGTCATTTCTTTAAGACACTTCTAAGTTTCATATATCAATAAGGAAAAATGGAGTCTAACCTACTAAAATTGCAATTATTTAAAAAATAAAAAAATCACATAGCGTGCTTTTTTGTTAACATGTTTTAGACATGTATTCCTGTAACTTCAAAATTCTTAATCATGTGATCGACCACTGATTCTCAGTCTCGATCATTAGATTCAGTTATTACTATCAACTCAAAAATTGTAGTTCGCATCAGAATGACAAAATATTATTTAGGTTAATGTGGATGTTGTAGATAACTTGTTGATTGTGACTTATTGATTGATTTGTTTGAATTAATTAGGTTTATATATCAATGTGCATAAACTATTACATGCAGTTTGATCTTCAATAATTTTGCTTCAATGTTAATGTTAATGTGATAGGTAACTTGATACCTGCAAAAGCAAAAGGAGGAGGTTTAGGTTCTTCAACTGAAATTGAAGTTCAACGAAGCGGGAATGGTAAAATTACGTTTACGTTTCGATTTGAAATGAATCGGATTCACTTTTGCATGTTCTTCAATGATTATGATTGATTTGTCTGGAATTCACTCCATTCACATTTGTTACTGACTGATTTTTGTAGAATTTATACTTCATTTGACTGAATATTATTGTATATTTGCTTCTCTAGGATTTATATTTATGACCGATCACTCCGTTCACATCTATTATTGATTGATTTGTCTAGAATTGATGCTTTGTAAAAGTTCTTCTCTAGGGATTAGGTTTATAATTTTGGAATGACATAATATTATTTAGCTATGGTATTATTTAATCAAATACTTTAATCGGATTGTTAGTTTGTTGATTTGGTTAATGTGGATATTGTAGATAACTAACTAGTTGATTGCGGCTTATTGATCGATTTGTCTATAATTTATACTTCATTTGACATTATTATTTTTAAGAGTTTAGGTTTGTAACTGATTAGCCTTAAACCTATATTTGGAGTGATAGAATATTATCTTATGTTATTATTTAATCAAATACTTCAACCGGATTGTTGTTTGTTAGCTGTTCCACCCTTTTTTAACTTATTTGGTTAACTACGAATGTTGTAGAGCCTGCTGCTGAGGTTGTGGAACCTGCTGCAGGGGAGAAAAAGAAGAAACGCAAGAAAAAGAAGAATAAGAAGGGAAACAAAGACGCAACCAATTCAGGTAATATAGTTAAACGGTACTCGAGATGTTTTCTTATTCCCAACAATAGTTTGTTTTTGATGAAATGCATTACGGCATAGAAGGCACAAGCTATGGCCCATGAGAATGTATTTGCGGGTCGTGAATCTGACAAAGGAGGCGCAAATGAAAAATCAGATGATAGTGAATAGTGCAACTTATGTTTGAAAACGAATAGGTACAGAAATGGGATTGAGAACCTAATATATGTGTGAATAAAGCTACTTGCTCTAAGTCTTTGGTTTACATGTTAATAGGTCTATTCTTAATGTGTGAAAAAATATGCTAACAGTTCATCAAATCATAACTACTATATTATAATAACATTCCACATACTAAATTTGCAAACTCCTGAATAACCAAACAATCATAAAATTTTGTGGCAACTGTTAAAAGATTTCACATTTTTAAATTAAACAAAATACAAAATACCAAATCATAACTTTTAAAAATCTATCATTCAAGCTTCCATATATGTATGTGGTGGCATTACTAATGAAAAGCTGCAACTTCTTCCTTGAAATGTTTGAGGAGATCCAGAATTGTCTTCACCGAATGTTCTTGCTTGTCTCTCACTCGCACGCTTACCTGCAAATAAATAATGTTCAACTCGTAAAGTCGTAATTATTTGTATAACTATTATATAAGATCCTTTCCCGAATGAATAAAGAAAATACTTTAATCCAAAATACCCTTTTACCCAAAATCCTTTTACCATAAGTATCGAAACTAGACACCATACCGGTACCAACTTTTCAAGTAATTTGGTATATTTTGTAACGTACCCCGCCAATATTTGGTAACATAAGTATTAGGTACCCACTTTTCCAGAAATTCAGTTCGCTTTTTTTGGTACCGATACCATATAAAGATTAGAATTTTGTAACAAGTATCGTACTGATAGATTGTGCACAGTATTCGGTACCCACTTTCGAGAAATTCGGTTTCGGTACCGATCTTATCCTTAAATAAATACCCTGGCTTCCATTTGTAAAAACAAGTTCTTTTAAACATTTAACAGTAACTCGGGATTTTTTGCGATAATACTTAGTTGGCCTAATACTTTCTATACATGAAAAACCAATGAATGGGTAGCCTTCACGTATAACATCACTAATAAAAACTACAAACTGTTTGCTTTTGGAGGGTATTTAGTCTACACATTAATATCCAGCTACATACTGTGACGAGAGGGAGATACATACCTTCCCATTATTGACTTCCTCTTCACCAACAACCAGTATGTAGTTGTATTGTGCCAACTGAGCTTCTCGTACCTACACCATTTAATAATAAAATCAAATTAATAATAATAATAGCAGCAATAAGTCAATAACAATGATCTTTTCATCGGCTTATTCAGTTTTGAAACAGCAACTAAGCTGCTTTGAGAGTGTTTGGCAGTTTAAAGTTGTGTATGTTAAAAAACAATGGAGAAAAATATATGTTTCACCTATAAGTAATCCCGAACACCCCCTAAATAGAGAGTGGAAAGAATTTCCAAAATACCTTTTTCTGGATTGTTCGATCAGATGAGTCAATGTCAACATAAAAGCCAGCTTCTTCAATCTGATCCTTCACCTGCCAAATTAATACAAAAAGATCGTCAATTCAAGAGAAATTGATTCAATAAAAAAAATTTAAATCAATTTTGTTAAATTTGAACATTAGCCATTAGACTTAAAATTTTGAAAAATAAAAACACAACAAAAAGTTGATTAAAAGTACGGGGGTTAAATCTTGCATAAAAAAATTTAGTAAAAATAAAGTGCAGTGACTTTATTGTTAAGCTTTAAAAGTTTAGGGGTTAATGCAAACAAAAAAATTCTAGGGCCGTATTTTAGAGATTAAAAGTGCATGGGACTTGTTCAGCAATCGCCCTTATAAAATTTCCGATTATGTTAAAAACATTAATGCTAACGTATTTAAAATTATAGTGACCTATTTAAATATTCAACAACCTGACACTTTTTGTCCTTCGTAAAATTTTTGAGTAACTAATGAGCTAAGCTGTTATTTATAACCAAAAAAACACTTACAATAATTTTAATCATTGAATAAAAGAATTTACTAGAGAGGTTGTATTAAGTGAAAAAAAAAATATTTTAGTCAACATTCAAGATGTTTGACCCATTGATAAAAAAAAACCACGACCCAAATGATCCGTTTATATGCAAAAAGGTAAGAAATGTGACATCTAGTAAAGAGAATAAAATGAATCAAAAATAAATATAACAGACTAAATAAATAAAAATATTCATTTTTTTAACTAATATTTTAACAATGATCGTTAATATTTTGCAATTAAGTACCTGTTGTCCGTAGGCTTGGGACTTGTCAGAAACAGGGCAAACAATTGCTTGACGGGGGCTAAGCCAAAAAGGCCACTTTCCCTTATAATGTTCCAAAAGAATAGCAAACATTCGTTCAACCGACCCCAAGATAGCTCTGTGTATCATAACGGGCCTCTCCCTTTTAGTCTCGTCTTCTGCCGAATAAGTTAAATTGAAACGTTGTGGAAGTTGGAAGTCCAACTATAGAAAATAATATCTAATATTAGAAATAAACTCTTATGAACAAATAAATATAACATATAATAATGTGTAAAAACGAACCTGCAAAGTTGCACATTGAAACTTTCTTTTCATTGCATCAGAAACTGATATATCAATTTTCGGCCCATAAAATGCCCCATCTGCTTCATTAATCTACCAAGAAATTTAAACTAGCAGGTTAGTTCATCGTAAAATATGTGTGTATATATACATATATAAGTATGTATGTATGTATTCGAGGAATTAGATTCTTAATTTCTTAGAATTAAAAATTTTGGTTTTTAACCTGCCATGGCTTCCCAAATTCATTCAATGCATCAGCAAGTGCTTTCTCAGCTTTATCCCATGTTTCCAGATCTCCAAGATATTTCTCTGGCCTCTACACATTACATAACCAAACAAATTTATATAAAATATAACATATCATGGTAACGTATACAGTTTAAAATTTGTGCTGATTTCTTTTAAGTTACGTCAATCAGTACGAAAAAAAGCCTATACATATGAACAATGGTAGTATTTTCGAAAATACAGAAATACACAATAAGCTATAAACAGTAAGATAGGATCAGATAAGCATACTGTTGATAGCTTTAGTTCAAAGGTGAACCCAAATATATCATAAGCATAGTTGATGAATTCAAGAACACTCTTCACTTCATCTTTTATCTGTTGTATATATCATTATATCATTAAAAAGGTCAAAAAAGTGTAAGAAGACGTTAACAAGTATTAAGTATTATGAGTAAATTCCATCTCACCTGGGATTCTCTACAGAAGATATGAGCATCATCCTAAGAGAAGAAAACATGATTAGATTGTAGAAATAACAGCTCGTGGTATCATACAATATCAAGTAACAAAAACATCAATATAGTGTAAATTTTATGTAGAGCGTCAACAACCAAGATACCAAAATGATGTAACACTATCCTTTATGTCAAACTCTCATTGAGATTTCGACACCTTTAAAATGAGTACCATATTAAATAATATTCAAAATACAAGTAACGACTAATTTATACAAAAGACATATTACTAAAACAAACTCACTGACACCCTTAATATAAATACCATATTAAATATGATTATAAAAAAATTGTATTCAATAAAAAGTGTGTTCATAACTAGCATTAACTTCTAAATATTTATTAAAAATAAACATTACCAGTTTTTAACTTTCACCAATATTTCACAAAAAATATCTAGTGTATAAAAACTATTGCATTACCTGCTGAAATCTTCGAACACGAGTCAGACCAGTCAATGCACCACTGGCTTCATTACGATGCAAAACTCCAAAGTCAGCTATACGAAGTGGAAGTTCTGCAGAATGAAGATGATGATAGCTTATAGTTTACATCAGTTTTAACAATAGTGTTAAAACAAAAACATATACTACAAATATAATCCAAAAAACTGACCCCTGTAAGAACGAACTCTGTTATCAAATATCAAGCAATGTCCTGGACAATTCATTGGCTTAAGCCCAAACTCTTGTTTTTCTATCTGCATAAAACATAATGTAACAACATGTAATTAACTAAACGACCATTCACCTTTTTCAAACACACGCTACTCCCTTAAGTTTGTTCATGGTCAGTGTAGTTAAGTACTGCTAGGACGATATGCGTGTATGCATGTGTGTATTTGAATAATATAGTATTTTAACCTCTTGTTCATCTCATAGTTTAAATACTTTTTTGTTTTTATAATATAACATGCATGAAAAATGACAATGTTATTAAACTTAGATGACTTACGTCAAAAACAAACATATTTTCCTTGTAATTAGCAGCATGTCCCGAGGTTTCCCACAGTTGCATGTTGTACATATTTGGTGTGGTAACCTGCAAAAGCAGTGGAACAATATGTTAAATTTTAGAACATCCATATTAAACAAAGTGTACACAAAGCAAAGATTAAGAAATAATAATCACCTCAAGATAACCTCTTTTACGGTACTCTGTGCGTATAAATGTCATTAGTTTCTCGGTTATTCGAGTACCATGGGGAAGAAAGAAACAACTTCCTGGGCTGAAACATATAAAAAGTTAAATTAAAGAATTTAAATATTTACAGGTTACTAGTGTGTCATATATGTTTGTAAAATATATATTATTTCAAAAACACTATATTCTTGTATAAAATAACTTTGGAGGTTTATTGCACGGAATACACTTTGAGCAACTTTCAAAGCGTTTCGAACAAATTAAACTATTTCTCACTAACTTCTAAAATAAAACCAGAATTGCAGCTTACCTGAGTGGATGGAAAAAGAAAAGTTCCTGCTTCTTGCCCAATTCTCTGTGGTCATATTTTTTGGCTTCTTCCAGCAGAGCAATGTATTCCTGAAACAATATTTTAAACGACTTTAAAACTTTGTGCTAACAGTATACTTTGTTTAATGACACGCTCATTTCTAAACAGTCAATTAGGCAACAAATCGACGACCTATGAAATGTCCCTATCTAGACTCATGCTGTTTCATGAAGTCTTCTTAAAAAAATATTAAAAGGTGCATATTTGTGCAAAAAGAATTTAAAATTGTAAATGAAAACAACATTTAAAGAGTTGCCACCTTACACGCCACATTTAGCCAGAAATATATCACCCAAAAATAAAAACACTTCATAAAGACTGATGCATTGACATATAATCCAACATTCAAGTGACGGAAACAAAAGAACCTTTAGACGCTTTTGGTCAGGATAAGATATCCCATAAACTCTTTGTAAGCTTTCACGGTCTTTGTTTCCCCTCCAGTAAGCTGCTGAAGCTTAATATTTATAAAAACAAATGTATGAGCATATATACAGACAAACTTATCTCTATACATCTTAACAAACATCACCTTTAAGCAAGCAATTGCCTTCACAAACGATGTATTTGGTATATGGGGTCCACGACAAAGATCAACTAATGGACCACACCTATAAACAGTGATCGTCTTGTCTTCAGGTAGGTCACTAATGATCTCAACCTGATAAAGACAATAATAAATTAAATCCAAAACGATGTGATGCAAAAATCAGTACCAAAAAAATCCCAAATATACTAGATAAAAATTATCACCTTAAACTTATTATCAGAAAACATCTCAAGAGCCTGCTTTCATGTTACTTCAATTCGTTCAAAAGGTTGTTTCTCCTGAAAAAAAATATATAACAGCATAATGTCTTGTAGTTTATGTTTTAAGCGATTTGATTTTACCCGTGTGATATATGAAACAACAAATATACGTATCAATATATCATATATATCAAACTAAAAATAAGCTATCTAATCAACTTCTATACAAATAAGATAAATTATAAAGTACCGTAACAGCCTTCTTCGCTTCAGAAACAATTTTATCAAAGTGATCATCATTTAATCCAAGATCACCATAGAAACCATCATAGTAGAAACCCTGTTACAACAACTCCATGAAATTACTACACAGACAGTTACATAAAATTACTAGATATAATAAACTTCAAGAACTAATATGGTTTTAGTAATATTTATAGTTAAAAACGCACCCATAAACAAAGTGAAAGCATGTTGCTAATTATTGCTATTTTCCCTTAAAAAAACTTGTGTTGAATTAAAAACAAGACAACTACACTAATTAAACAATCAACCTACACTATACAGTATCACATCTACAGCCCTAATAACTAAAGAACCATGAAATAAAACCAAGTATCCACATCAAAATGATAGAAACATACCTCTCCTCTTGTAGTACATGGCCCAATACATAATTTGCATCTATATGTTTGTTCTAGAGCCTGATAAAAAACACAAAACAATAAAAAAAATCACCACCAACTCTATAACCAAACCTGAATCCCCACTAGAGCTGTACACGAGCCAAACATTCCGGCGGGAAGTTTGTTTATGGTCGTTCATTTAATAAATGAACAATTCGTTAATAAATAAAATTTAGTAAACGAACAATTCGTTTAATAAATGAACAAACCTGAGCAAGAAATTCTGTTCGAATAACTAAATAAACAAACACGAACAAATGTCATGTTCGTTCAGTTGTGTTTTTTACGTTCGTTCGTTCAGTTGTGTTTTCTACGTTCGCTAATGGTTGTTCATTGAAGATTTATAATAACTTTTCAATTGTTTTTATAATCTTACCATATACATTAAGCAAAATTATTAACTATAAAACAAATATGTGTGTGCGCGCGCGTGTGTGTTATATGAGTATTATTTGATTTATTTATACGTAAATTAGCATATGAATAGGAATGTTAAAACACCAACACAAACTAGGTAGCCAAGCCAAACCGTTGACACTAACCATTATCGGTTAACCAAATTAAATAAACATTGTTTGTGCTCATTTGTGCGTGTTCGTTTGCGTTCGTGAACCATTCGCGAACAAATTCATTTTCTTAATGAACAAACACGAACAAGAAACTTCGTTCGTTAGGTGTTCGTAAATTATTCACTTGTCCAACAAAAGCTCAACAAACAAACAAGAACAAGCCAACAAGGCCATGTTCGATTCGGTTCGTTTACATCCCTAGAACCACAACTAATTCACTAAATTCATTACCTGCCCAAGGATATGAGCACTAGAATGCCAGAAAGTATCACGACCCTCATCACTATCAAAAGTAAATATCTTAAGCTGGCAATCACTTTCCAAGGGCCTTGACATGTCCCACAAAACACCATCCACCTGAGAAATCAAAGCATTTGATGCCAAACTCTTTGACAACTCCTTAGCTATATCAAAAGGAGTTGTTTCCCACTTCTTTCCCTCCTTCACAGTCCCATCCGGTAATGTAACCCTACAAACAAAAATAATATAATTTTAAAAAGACTTTATACTAATAATTAAAAAAACAACTATTTTACGCACACCAGGTGTAACAGAACTCTAAAATTAAAAGAATAATATTAACAAGACTTTAATAATCCAAACTATCATGTATTAACCTATCTCCTATTGGCAAATAATAATCCATACTTACACTTCGACCGATAACAATCTTAACTTTAAATTTTGTTACCAAGGGCAATCCTAGTAGCATAATCATCATAGATTTTACACTCGAATTACACTTATTTATACCCGAGATTCGTTAATACGTATCTCCATTTTCGTTCATAACCACTATTGTGAAACAAATCAAGTGAAAATCAATGATAATTTTGCTACAAGGATGCAACTAAAACTAAAGTTGGCATTTTTATTGATTAAAATGGTAAGTATGATATATTATTGACCAATAAGCGGTAATTATAATTACTAAAAACCAATGATCCTAATAATAATAAAAAATTTTAAAAAAAAAAACACATTTAGTTTAAGCACGAGTCAAACCAGAGTGTATTCAAGCTCGAGCTCAAAATTAAATGACGGCTGGAGCTCAAGTTTGAAGTAAAATGAGCCTATGACCGAGCCAACGAGCCAAGCCATGACCAAAACCAAGCTTAGGTCGAGCTCAGCTAAGCTCGAGTTTCACGTAAAACGAGCCTATGGTCGAAAGATCAAGCCAACTAGCCAAGCCATGACCCAAGCTGAGCTTGGGTCAAGCATGGCTCGGTTACCAAAACTTGCCAACTCAGCTAAGGTCGTTTCAAATCAAGTTCCTTTAGCTAGTTTTTTTATTCGAGCTTTTATCAAGCGACCCACGAACCCGATCTTGACAAAATAATAATAATAATAATAATAATAATAATAATAATAAAGATGTTAATAATAATAATCAGCCCAGGTGTAACTGAACAACAACCATATGAAGAAACACTAACCGTACCCCGGGCAGATTACGGGTAACCTGGGGGTTAGATAGATGTTTCCCACGAGGGGTTAGACCCAGAGAAGATGGTTCTGATAACCTGCAAAACAGACACCGTGAGCTTGTCACTGAGAAGGGGGGGTTCCTCCTTGTGACCACCCTCCGGCGTGAGAATCAGACTAGATTGCTCTTTAAATATAAATGTATATTAAGAGATTGCTAGAGCAGATATCAGGTATAATATGATGATAATATGGTAAGATATGATAAGATGAGATGGTCATACCATTTGTGGTATTTATAGCCGAAGGTAGGTTTCCAAGGAGGTGTGGCCGGCTGCAATAGTAATCCTGTTCAACCAACAGTGGCATACGCACGTGCCCTGCTGGTAGTTGGTGGGTAGGCAGCGGCTGATAGTGACCAGGCCTGCTGTATACTATTCCTTTTCCACCAACTGCCGGCTATGCACGTAGTATGACAGGAGTTGGTGAGTAGGCAGCGGCTAATAGTGACATACAGTACAGGAGCATGCTGCTCGCCATACTGTTGTCAATAAGCTGTCGTATCTTTAGTCAGATCTTTTGCCCATACCTCGTCAGGTACAGTACAGAAGATCTTCCTGTATCGTACGGACTGGCTTATTTGGGCGGGAGTATTCCCCCTCCCGCCACTGTGCGGGATTGTTCCCGGCTTTGCTCATTCCTTCAGGTGACAGTGAATGATTGAGAGCTAAGTGCCTTGTGCGTGTAGCCTTGCTGCGCGGGTGGCCTTCCCTGATGGCTTGTATCCGAAGCTGCGGGAACAGGCGGAGTCCTTCACCATCGGGAGGCATTTCCTGCGGGAACAGCTTGCGTACTGCGCGTAAGGACGTCACGTCTCTGAGCATGGTTGGTCCTGCGGATCCAGTTGGTTTCTGCGCAGACGTCCCTCTTCAAGGTGAGTCTTGCGGGTCCAACTGGGCTCTGCTGGGACCTACCTCTTCAAGTCCCCCCAGTCCAATGTTCTTCTCATGAGTGTTTAATAAAGTGAGGTGAACTTTTGGACTTAAGCAAAGGGTTTTGAAAAGGGTTTTTTAAGGTTTTCCATGGGGATTCTTCCCGCGGAAGTCCTTGTCACTTGCAGAAATTCCCGAATTTCCTGCTTCATCTTTGGGTATGATGCGGGTAGGTCTGTAACCTCCTCGCAAGTCAGGAGCGTTGAGTCCCACTTGTGTGGATTCTCCATAAGGTTTTGGTAGTTTTGAACATAGTGATCAATTATGTTGAAACCACCAATTCCATCCTGGAGCTTCAAACAACATAGTTCTCGACGTTCCCGCTATGCGGGGATGTTATTTCCGTTTCCGCAAGCATTGCCCAGAAGATCCTTCTTGGTTTCAATTCCCAGCGGAGCGCTAGGTATGTGAAGGGTTTTGCCTTAACACTGTACCCGCGCTCGTCTTACGGTTACTTTACTTCCAAGGTATTCCTGGCGTCAATTCCCTGCGGGTGCTAGGTATGTGAAGGGTTTTGCCTTAACACTGTACCCGCACCCGTCTTATAGTTACTTGGTTGCCGAGGTATACTTGGCTTCAATTCCCTGCGGGTGCTAGGTTTGTGAAGGGTTTTGCCTTAACACTGTACCCGCATCCGTCTTACGGTTACTTGGTTGCCAAGGTTTTCTTGGCTTCAATTCCCTGCGGGTGCTAGGTATGTGAAGGGTTTTGCCTTGACACTGTACCCGCATCCGTCTTACGGTTACTTGGTTGCCAAGTTATTCTTGGCTTCAATTCCCTGCGGGTGCTAGGTATGTGAAGGGTTTTGCCTTAACACTGTACCCGCATCCGTCTGACGGTTACTTGGTTGCCAAGTTATTCTTGGCTTCAATTCCCTGCGGGTGCTAGGTATGTAAAGGGTTTTGCCTTAACACTATACCCGCATCCGTCTTACGGTTACTTGGTTGCCAAGTTATTCTTGGCTTCAATTCCCTGCGGGTGCTAGGTATGTGAAGGGGTTTGCCTTAACACTGTACCCGCATCCGTCTTACGGTTACTTGGTTGCCAAGGTAAGGGGTATTTTCCCGCTTACTTTTGAATCTTTTTGAATTTTGAATTTTGAAATTCGAAGAGTTGGTGAAAGGATAAGAACAGTCCAAACCTCTGAAACGTCGTGCGACGGTTTCTTCTGACTGTGTCAGGACGTGCAGGAAGTTATGGTGACGTGACAGTACATGGTCATTCCAGACGCTTTTTCAGGCGCGTGGGCGCGATTTTTCGGGCGCGTGGCCGCGAAATTAATGGTACGCGTCCTGTCAACAGCTGTTGCCAGCTTGCTTTTTGCCACGTGTCATAGTTTCATTGCACCTTCGATTTCTCTCTCTTCCGCATTAAATGCATCGCATTAATTGCGATTAGTATATAAAGGGGGAGAGGGTTCTTTGTAATCCACACTTTCACCCTTCTCTTCATCTTCTAAGCGATTTCCGGCGAATACTCACCTTTTCAGGCAAGCATTCTCTTGAAATCGCTTTCTTCTTTCTCTTGCAAGATGTCGTCTCGTGATCTCGAGTCTACAGCCGATGACAAGAGTACTGCTAGCGAGTGCCAGTGTGCTCTGCCTGTCGATCTGTACCAGTACGTTGTCAGGAAGTTCATGCTCGAGTCTCTCGAGCCTGAGTTTCCTGAACCACGTCAGACTGTGTACGATGCCCCCAGAGGCAAGATCGGGGTATATGCTGCATCCTTTGTCTATGGGAATCTTAGGTTCCCACTGACAAAGTTTGTTTACCGTGTCCTTGAGAGGCACGGTGTGCACCTGACCGAGGTGCATCCGATGGCGATTGCCAAGGTTCGCCACTTCGAGTGGGTGTGCCGGATTCTGGGCATTGAGCCCTATGTTGACCGCCTGATGACCTTCTACACTTGGAGGTGCATCCAGGGGTGGTATACCCTGATAACCCGAATCAAGGGTTTAAAGATTTGCGCAACCGAGCGCAGTCTTCGCGCGTGGAAGCGGGAGTTCTTCTACATCTCCGCTCGCGCCATCCCCCTTGCCATGAAGTTTAAGAATGGGCAAGCTCTCCCAAGCCTTCACACCTCCAACTACCAGGAGGCGGAATGGTTCTCGAAGATATCTCGGGTCCAATCTCCGGTTTACCGGTTTGCGGAGTCTGGGATGGTGATGCTGGGGATGAGCCGGGTGTGGAAGGCTGCCGATGCGCAAAAGATCCCAATCGTCCTCGAATACGGTTCGAACTCTGTTCCTTACGGTATGCTTTGTTTCCTTTTTTTGATTTAGAATTTCTTCTAACTTCTTTCCTGTTTATTTCAGAGGGGAACGACTTGAAGTCGCTCCTGTACCCGCGGGAGGCTGATGGCCCCGCTCGGATGGGTACTCGCGCTCTAGACGAGAACGAGTTGCCCATCCTAGAACAAACGGCGGATCGGTTCGTGGAGGTCTACCCGTTAGGCCACGAGATCCTTAGCGCCAGGCGGCCAGGTAAGGCGCTATTCGACCCTCGACCCCTCAATGTTGAAACCTCTGCTGGAATTCCTTTAATCGTATGTTCTGATGAGGAATCCGCAGATGGTCCTCCGTTGGTGCGGAAGAAGAAGGCTGCCGGCGGGAAGGGGAAGGAGAAGGTGGCCTCCACTGCCGATCCAGCGCCTCGGTCTGATTCGGAGACCGAGAGCGAAGAGGTGGCGGGGAATCCCGGTGGTGATAAGACCACCGCTCCGGAGGCTGCGACTGTCACCTCCGGAGAGCCCAAGAAGACGACGGTGACCGGCGCAAAGAGGCCGGCTCCATCGGGTTCGTCCCCGCCTCTCCGTACCTTTAGGCTCAAGAAAACCCGTAAGTACAAACTTCCTTTATCTTCAGCTTCATAGTTTAATATCGTTAACACTTATCTTCTTTACGCAGGCGTGGATGTTGACGCATTCCAGGGTGGAGCGCAGAGGAGTACCTCTCCGCCAATGACGGTAGGCTTGGTCAGCCTACCTGAGGCGACGACCCAGGCGCCTGCGCCTGCTTCCGCTGGTTCAGTTGCTCACTCCTTTGAGCCGACTGTTCCAGCTGTGATGACGTCACCGCCGGCTGTGAGTGCTATTTTTACAGCATCTTTCACCGAGCCGGCGGTTACTTTTGCTGCGGATTCCGCGGCGGCGACCGCGGCCGCTGCTACCATGCCCCCGTCATCGGCAACGACGGCCGATCCATCAGGTACGCATGGGGCTTCTCGCCAATCTCTGCCACCTTCCCATCTGCCTGACCTCTTGGATGGATTTCCCTTGGGTTCAGGTGATGGGTTCGGCGGCTATCGGCCTGTTATTCACCCTACAGGTGCGTAGGGTTCTTTTGGCCTATTTTATATATATATATATTTTTTTTATATCATCTTTTCCTAACTGCTTTATGTTTTTTGCAGTGTCGGATTCCAATGAAGTGTATGTTCCACGATGGAACATTCGCCTAGGAACAACCCTTCGCACCCCTGTGGAGTGCGTGGAGTGGGCTCGTCACGCTGCTCCTAGTGGTGCGTTGGGGGAAGCCATGGCTAGCTACCAGGAGGGTAGGCTAAGCAATGAGCTTCGGGTTCTCCTGGCCCGGATGCAGCCGCGCGTCAAGCTGCTTTGTCGTGAAAACGACAAGTTAAAAGCAGCTCGCGTTAAAGAAGTAGCTCAGGCGCGGGCTGTCCGGGAGGAGAACCAAAAACTTACCGCAGTGGCTGCGGAGAAGGAGAAGGCCTTCAAGGCCCTCGAGGTTGAAGTTCAGGCCCGGCTCGAGGCCCGTTCCAAGGCTGCCCAAGCTGTTAATGAACAGCTTCGGCTGGCTAAGGAAACTGCAAGGAACGCAACCGAGAGGGCCACCAAGGCTGAAGCTGTTGCTGAGCCTCTACGCGTGGAGAATGAGGAGCTTAAAGCCAAATTAGAGGCTCTCCAGCAGGCTCATGATGCCTTGGCGATGGAAGACGCCAAAAAGCTCCAAGAAATCCTGGACCAGAGGGGGGTGCTTGACCATGCTGAGCGTAAGCTAAAGGGCGTCGAAGAGGCTGCGGCTAAAGAAGTGTTGCTTGCCAACCTCAACAAGAGTGAAGCCGATCGCGCCCGTAACGAAGCTCAAGCTGCCCTCCAAGAAGCCCTGGTTGCCAAGGAATGGCTTCTTCGAGAAGCGTTGTCTCAGGTAAGCTTTTCTTGTCTTTACGCTTTTCTTTGTAAATAGAAAAGGTTCTGACACTTGTATATTTTCTTTTGTAGGTTGTGCATCGAGTCTTTGCTGAGACGTCGTATGACGATGCTATGAGCGCAGCCCTCAACGCTTCTCACGAGGATGGGGAAAAGGCCGGCTTCCTGCTTGGTCTAGGGTTCGTTGAGAAAGGCACCCCCCTTCCAACTTCCCTTTATTCGATGTAGATACTGAAGCTGTATACGACCAAGCAGTGAATCAATATGCCGCCTTCCCGCATCCGGTGGTGGAGAAGGTAAACGAAGTTGCTGCTGCTGATGATGGGCTAGCTATCCTTAAAGCTTTCCTTGAACTGCCACGCTCTACTGATGGTGCTGGTCCAAGTGGAAGTGGCCCTGAAGCCTGATCCTGAAGATCCCTTCCCACTGCTAGGATAGATTTAGCTTGTATAGATTTATTTTCTTGTCGGCGGGTAGTTACCCGGCCATTCTTGTAATGAATCATTGTGAAATATAAATCTTTGTGCGGGTAAGACCGCTATTTTCTTTGGATTCCTTGCTTTATAAACGTTATATGACTTGTATACTTTTAAATTAGCAATTTTCCAAGTGTTTAGAATAAGTTAACCTTTGAACGTGGTAGATAATAGGTTGAAGTTTCGCTTCCTCTTTCGTGATTGTGCGGGTAGGACCGTCACTTGCACTTAGGATGGCTAAACTTTACCTATATCTGACCTGCGTGTAGGTTTTCTTCATCTTTCTTGAAATTTCTAAGTCTAGGATAAGTTAACCTTTGAACGTGGCAGATAATAGGTGTGAAGTTTTGCTTCCTCTTTCGTGATTGTGCGGGTAGGACCGTCACTTGCACTTAGTAGGATGGCTAAACTTTACCTATATCTGACCTGCGTGTAGGTTTTCCTCATCTTTTCTGAGGATAAGTTAACCTTTGAACGTGGTAGATAGTAGGTGTGAAGTTTTGCTTCCTCTTTCGTGATTGTGCGGGTAGGACCGTCACTTGCACTTAGTAGGATGGCTAAACTTTACCTATATCTGACCTGCGTGTAGGTTTTCCTCATCCTTTTGTTAGAAATTTTCTTGAATAAGTTAACCGTTCGACGCGCGGTTGTCAATAGGTTAGTGTTCAGTTTCCTCTATCATGATTCATGCGGATAGACCGGCACTTTCATTTAATAGGATGACTGAACTTTTCCCCTTCAACTGACCTGCGTGAAGGATTGCCGTTTTTTGGGTTTATGCGGGTTTTGCCGCCTTCCCAATGCAACGACTTTCCACGTAATTATGCGGTGAAAACCGGCATATTAGTGTTGAATGAATTAACCGTTCGACGCGCGGTTGTTAATAGGTTAGTGTTCAGTTTCCTCTTATCATGATTCATGCGGATAGACCGGCACTTTCATTTATTGGGATGACTGAACTTTTCCCCTTCAACTGACCTGCGTGAAGGTTTGCCGTTTTTTGGGTTTATGCGGGTTTTGCCGCCTTCCCCATGCAACGACTTTTCACGTAATTATGCGGTGAAAACCGGCATATCCGTGTTGATAGTTCATAAAAGTATAAATGTAAAATCATCAGCGTCGATGTTTTAAGGAGAATCATTTCCATTAGAAGTGGCTCTTGGCCTTTTCTTTACAAATTTGGAATTGATTTACATGCAAACTGTGTAAATGAGCTCCCTTCCATGTTGTTGGGATGGGAGTGCCATCGAGCCGATACGCACCTGGTTCGGGATCTCGTTCTTTACGCAGCATGTAGTCTCCATATTTGAAGCTGGAATTTTATTCGTGTTTTCCCCAGCTGGGGTTCTACACGCATCAGCCTGCTCAGCGTTCATTGCGCCACGAGGTGCGCGAGCGTCCCATCTCTGACAAATGCTTCGACCATGTCCTTTACGTCTATGCATTCTTCAGTGTTGTGGCCTTTTGTCCTGTGAAAGTCACAGTATTTGCTCCGATCAGCATTGTGACGATGTCGGATTATTTGAGGCTTTGGCCATGGGAGCTCCTCGGTGGCGAATATCTCGGTGACGCTTTTGGTGAGCGGCGTCCATCTGGAGTTCTTGTTTGACTGTACGTTATCCCTTCCGCCCAACCGATTTTGCAAGCCGGATGAGGTGTCAAAGTTTACCCTTGACTGCCAAATGCCTAGCTTTCGCTTTTTTGTTTAATCGGGCGGTAAGGACGTTGTCTTCCCTTGTTTTCTGGGTGTAGAGGTTTGTGCTCTGTGGGAGATCTCTACCCAGTTGCTTCTTCGTTTCCGCAAAGCGTTTTGCTGCTGTCATGATGGCATCCCATGTGGATGGCATGCCATCTTTACCCGTTAAGGTGCGGATGAGCTCTGGGTCGTTCGCGCCCTGGATGAAAGCAGCGCGAACAAGATCTTCGCTAATGTTACCCAGACTTAGCTTCTTCGAGTTGAAGCGAGTGATGAAGTCTAGCAAAGATTCATCTTTCTCTCGAATGCATTTGAGGATTGTCCATTGCTCCTCGGTATACTTTCTTTGCTGGCTAAAGTGTTGGCTAAACTTCTGTTGGAAGTCTGCCCAGTCGTAGATGTGGTTGACCGGTAGACGATCGAACCACGCTCTAGCAGCCCCAACAAGCGTCATTTGGAACATGTAACACCACGTAGGTTCCGTCCAACTACTGACGGTTGCCCCCGCTATGAATCTGTTCAAATGATCATCTGGGTCAGATATACCATCATATGTGCCTATGCTTGACATTTGTTTGGCACTTTTTGGGGCGATTGCTTCCGCAATGTCCCTTGCAAATTTGGACGTTCCCGCATTTGCAACGTTTGGTCTGAATGTTTTAGAGAAGTCTCGTGGACTTCCACCTGTGCTTTTTGGTTTGAAGGCTTGTCCAAAATGCCTTCTCGGTTGGGAGTCCGTTTCCTTACGCTTCCCTTTTGCCCTATGGCGAGGGTTCGCGTCGGAGTCGGATTCCTCCGAGTCATTGTCCAAGTATTCTTCGAATTCGTCGGCCTGTTGGACGGAACGCAAGCGTTCGTCCAACTCAGCTTGGAATTCCTTTTGACGTGCCTCCGCCCATGCCTTAACTTCATCGAGAGTTTGGCGGGGGAGTCTTGTTCGTTTTTCAAACTGGGTATCGGTGAATCCCAGTGGGCGATTATTTACTGCACTTGCCCCAGCTTGGGTAACTGGGGTAGTGTTCGTAAAATTTACTTCACTTGCCCCGGCTTGGGTAACCGGGGTAGTGTTTGTAAAAACTGTGTTGCCGGTATTCCCTCCAGTAGCTGGGGTTGTGGTTACCGGAGTTTCTTTAACCATCTTTCTAGAAGTTTGAAAAAACTGGAGAAAAATGAAGTTCTAGCTTTATGCACGGATGGCGCCAATGAAGAAACACTAACCGTACCCCGGGCAGATTACGGGTAACCTGGGGGTTAGATAGATGTTTCCCACGAGGGGTTAGACCCAGAGAAGATGGTTCTGATAACCTGCAAAACAGACACCGTGAGCTTGTCACTGAGAAGGGGGGGTTCCTCCTTGTGACCACCCTCCGGCGTGAGAATCAGACTAGATTGCTCTTTAAATATAAATGTATATTAAGAGATTGCTAGAGCAGATATCAGGTGTAATATGATGATAATATGGTAAGATATGATAAGATGAGATGGTCATACCATTTGTGGTATTTATAGCCGAAGGTAGGTTTCCAAGGAGGTGTGGCCGGCTGCAATAGTAATCCTGTTCAACCAACAGTGGCCTACGCACGTGCCCTGCTGGTAGTTGGTGGGTAGGCAGCGGCTGATAGTGACCAGGCCTGCTGTATACTATTCCTTTTCCACCAACTGCCGGCTATGCACGTGGTATGACAGGAGTTGGTGAGTAGGCAGCGGCTAATAGCGACATACAGTACAGGAGCATGCTGCTCGCCATACTGTTGTCAATAAGCTGTCGTATCTTTAGTCAGATCTTTTGCCCATACCTCGTCAGGTACAGTACAGAAGATCTTCCTGTATCGTACGGACTGGCTTATTTGGGCGGGAGTATTCCCCCTCCCGCCACTGTGCGGGATTGTTCCCGGCTTTGCTCATTCCTTCAGGTGACAGTGAATGATTGAGAGCTAAGTGCCTTGTGCGTGTAGCCTTGCTGCGCGGGTGGCCTTCCCTGATGGCTTGTATCTGAAGCTGCGGGAACAGGCGGAGTCCTTCACCATCGGGAGGCATTTCCTGCGGGAACAGCTTGCGTACTGCGCGTAAGAACGTCACGTCTCTGAGCATGGTTGGTCCTGCGGATCCAGTTTGTTTCTGCGCAGACGTCCCTCTTCAAGGTGAGTCTTGCGGGTCCAACTGGGCTCTGCTGGGACCTACCTCTTCACCATCATAATGATAATAATAATTATAATAATAACAACAACAACAACAACAAAAATGTTAATAATAATTAAGAAAAAAAAAACCCGCAACAAAAATGCTTAACAGACCAAACCAGTCAATATTATTGGTCAAAAAGTCAGCTTTCAAAACTTACTTAATTGGGTCACCAGAAACAGCTTTCAGATTGGCAATTTGTTCCAATTTGATGGACTCAAACAGCTGGATTCTTTTGGGTATTACTGATTTAAGATAAGCTTCATCTTTAGCAATTGAAAGAGTGGATTTGGGTGCAGCGTTTGCAGCTTTACCCATCGGTGTGTGCAGGCGGCGGATGACAGTGGTTATTGGCGGAGTACGGCGGCGGATGACGGTGGTAAGTGACCAGAGGGTTTGGGAGCATAACATTCGTTTTGGTTTAGTGGGAAGGTTTTTATTAGGGTGGAAATGTTATTATTATTCGTTGAAAACGGTGTCGTTTTGGGTAGAAATAAGCCCAAACTGAATTGGATTTAAGTTTATATGAAAATAGGCCCAAAATAGTTCAAGGTAGGTGACTGGGTGGCCCAAATCGGGTTTTCTAAAAAACCGGTTTTGGGTAAGGAACGGGTTCTGGGTTTGGTCTAACAAACGGGTCAAATATAAATCGGTTCTAGGTATGGTCATGGTTTGACCGATTTGGTTGGGGTTTTTATCGGTTTATGGTCGGGTTGGAATGAGGTTTTGACAGGGTAGAGGTGGAACCGGCTCTCGGTTTGGTTCTGGGTTCGGATACGCTTTCTATTAGGAACTGGAAATTAGTTTGTACATGTTGATCGGTTAGGTTGGGTCGAGTTTGGAACCGGGTTTTATATGCAAGTCATATATAATATGTAACTGAAAAACAGTAAAACAATTACATTTACTTCTCATCCTCTTTGAGTTCTCGTGCTTCAAATTGAACTCAATTACAAACTTAGAAAGAGAGGGGTGTGCTTCAAATTGAACTCAATTGCAAACTTAGAATGAGAGGGCGATGTGTGCTTCTTGAACCCAATAGTGCTCGGGGGGGGGGGGGGGGTAAGGCGTGCCTCGCCCACCCTAACATTAATCTCACACATTTTTCACCGGTATCTCAATTAGTATTAATTTATATTGTATCTAATATGATTAAATATTTGAAAATATTATTTAACTCTTAAATAATCATATAAACATATAAAAACTTTGTCTTCTTAAATATATAAAGCTAACTATTTCAACTATAATCATAAAAACTTTTGTTGTTTTAAAATAACTAGGCAGCGTTTGGCATGCATTAATCATAGAGGGAATAGAATGATTCATTGCTTGGGAATGAAAAATATGGTGTTTGGTTGCTTAATGGAATTGAATCATCCATTACACATGGAATCTCATTCCATCAAAATCATTTCTTCCCACCCCCCTTCTTTTTTTTTTCATTCCATCCTCATTCACCATACTTTCTTAACAACATCAACCACCACCACTACCAGCCACCACCACCTACCGCCATCTTCGCCGTATCCACCACCACCTCCGCCACCACCTCCGACGCCACCACCATCATCACCACCACCGTCGTCGCCACCACCACCTTACCACTAGCGCTACCATCGCCACCACGCCGCCGCCGCCACCATTGTCATCGTAACCACCACTACCATTTCCACCGTAACCACCGCAACCATTGTCACCGTCGCCGCCTAACTATCACCGCCACCACCACCTGACCTCAACCACCATCGCCACCACCCTACCATCGCCATCACTACCAATGCTACCATTGCTTGACCACCGCCACCATCACCTGACCTCAACCACCGTCGCCACCCACCCTACCATCGCCATCACTATCAATGCTACCATCGCTTGACCACCGTCACCCCTCCCACCACCACCACTACCATAACCACCGCCCTTGACGCCTGACCGCCACTACCACCACCGTCGCCACCACCATTTTTTTTTGTAAAATAACTTACTCTGAGAAAAAAGTGTTTTTATTATTTATATTTCATTCCTATAATTTTTTTGGATACCAGATAACATTACCTAATGATTCATTTCATTCCCATAGGTTAACCAAACAAGACAAATGAATGGTAATGATTTATTTCATTCCCTTGTTCATTCCATTTCTTCTCCCATTCCATTCCCCCTTCATTCCATTACCTCCAACCAAACATACCCCTAATATTGTTTTTTCCTTTTAATTTGTGTTGTCATTTCGGACTCTACAAACATAACAAGTTGTGTTGTTTTTAATGAATAAAAAAAGATTATTTAAACATAATGTTGCAAATTATGAGCTGTTCATGTGAGGTTTTCAAGGAAACAAACTTTTACTAAATTTGCTAATTTGACTTTCACCAATATTTCAACAAAAGCCCTATTGGGCCAACTGGCCTACACTCAACAGAAGTTTGCCCTTCTTGAGTTGTTGACTTCTTGGTGGGTGAGTGATTTATACATAAAGACTACCTTAAAAAATAGTAAACTTTTTTTGAAGTAAATTACCAATATACCCTTGCCATTATAAAATCCCATTTAAGGCCACCACCCATCAACACATTAAAACACCTCTCTCTGTATATTTACTAACCACTATATCTATAACAACAGTTTCAACTCATCAAGCAAGTGTCTTTAGCCTCTGATTTAGCAGATATTAATGTTTTTTTCTGAGATTCCGAGGTGGGTATACAAAAATCTTGAATCTGTATTAACTTTTTGTAATTTTTCTTGATTTTGCTAACAAACCCATGTGTTTTCTTGAATCAAGATCTGATTTTTATTACATTTTGTTAGCAAGGGTCAAGTGGGTTTCTTGTAATTACAACTTTTAGCTGTTTTTCTTGGTTTTTTATTGATTTCATGAGGTGGGTTTGGATCAAAATCTGATTTTTATTGCATTTTAGCTGTTCTTCTTGCTTTTTATTGATTTTTATTGCATTTTAGCTGTTTTTCTTGCTTTTTATTGATTTCATGAGGTGGGTTTGGATCAAAATCTGATTTTTATTACATTTTAGCTGTTTTTCTTGGTTTTTTTATTAATTTCATGAGGTGGGTTTGGATCAAAATCTAATTTTTATTACATTTTGTTAGCAAGATTCAAGTTGGTGTCTTGTAAACACAACCTTTAGCTGGTTTTCTTGATTGTTTAATAATTTCATGATCTGGGTTTGGATCAAATATTAAAATAATCAAATAAAAAATCTCTTTTTAATTTTTTTTATTTAAAGTCTACACTTTTCATGGTTCTTGAAGCTGTCTAAATCTGCTAAAATGCGCCTACTTTCATCTTATCCTTCACCCCCTCCTGTTAATGTTAACCCTCCTCCCACAATATCAAAAACTAACTCCACTTTGCTTTTTGCAAGAAACATTGTAATAGTAATAGCTTTCATGTTTTTCATATGTGGGTTGCTTCATTTACTTATAAGGTATTTAATAAAAAAGAAAAAGTTGTCATCTTTATCTTCAAGATTTCAAGAAAATGGTATTAATAATATTAATATTAATGATGGTGATGGTGATGCATATCAAAGACAATTACAACAGCTTTTTACTCTACATGATTCTGGTTTAGATCAAGCTTTCATTGATGCACTCCCAGTGTTTTCTTACAAAGAGTTAATGGGATTAAAGGAGCCTTTTGACTGTGCTGTTTGCTTATGTGAGTTTACACAAAAGGATAGTTTAAGGTTATTGCCTTTATGCAGCCATGCTTTCCATATGCATTGTATTGACACTTGGTTGTTGTCAAATTCCACATGTCCTTTATGTAGAGGTACACTTTTTACACCTGGTTTTAATGTTGAGAATCCAGTTTTTGAGTTTGGTTGTGAAAGAGAAGAGGAAGATAATGAGGATATTAGTCAAGGGTATTTTGGGAATTTTGGTAAAAATGAGGGTAGTATTTGTAATGAAAAGAGGGTGTTATCAGTGAGACTTGGGAAGTTTAGAGCAACAAATGGTGGTGGTAAAAAGGATGAGAAAGAAGTTGGTGAGACTAGTAATAGTAATTTTGATGCAAGGAGATGTTATTCAATGGGAAGTTATGAGTATGTGGTGAGAAATCTTGATTTGAAAGTGGAATTTGTTCCTAATAGTAGTAGGGGTATTTTTGGTATTAAAGAAAAAGGGAATAGTTCACTTGATGATGGGAAAAAGATTAGTAATAGAAGCAAAGGTGAGAGCTTTTCAGTTTCAAAGATTTGGCTTTGGTCAAAGAAAGATCAAAATCATCAAAAAGGTCAAATTCATTGTATTACACATAATAGGTAACTAATATGTTGATGTTAGTATGTTACTATGTTACTTTACCTTTGATAAATGCAAGTAATAGTCCTAGTTGACCATTTACAATTGTCAATAGTTTTTGGTTTCATGTTTATCATTTATGTGAATGATTCTTCTTTGTTTTTCACGTCCTACTTGCGGTACGTATATATAATGTGTATATATGTGAACCCTCGGGTGGGCAAAAGTGAAATTGTACTAATTTTGACGTTATTTTACTAATCTCGTGAAAATAACGTTATAAGTGGCGGAAGGTTAATCAGGCATCATGTGGTGGCGTTGTTAGCCAAAAGACAAGGGTACATGCACCAATCAGCCGGTGTCCCGATGATTGAGTGTTATGTGCATTATGTCCAAGGCTTGATGCAAAACTGTTATCGAGCTGGGGGGGAGGTCTCACCGGAAACAGCCACTCTATCCTTATGGGGTAGAGGTAAGGTTGTCTACATCTTACCGGCCTCAGACCCTATCATAACTTTGCTATTTGTGGGATATGATGATGATTATTATTATTCTTTACTTTTCATGATTCACTTTGTTAAAGATTGCAACATGTACTCATAACCTTTATCTTTTATTTAGTGTTTTGCGCCTTTTTAATGTTGTTGGTATATGTTTAAGACCTTTCACTTTAGATGTCTTATTATTGTATATGTTTTGAGTTTGGTCGATTTGTTTTCATTATGAATGTTTGAGTCTTCGTCTAAACGTGGAATAGATGTGTTTATCTGATTATTACTTTTTTGCACGATGAGTTTAAAATAAGCAACTTCAAGCTTTTTACTAGACTTTAAAGACATTTCATGTCTTTTAGAATTATTAGATCATTAAGTACAATACTTATTGTTAATATAAAGAGATATTTCTAAACAATGTATGATTGTAAGTTAGTAGCCATAATAAGGCTCACACTAAGGAGAGGACTTACTTAACTTGTGAAGAGGTAGGTCCCAGCAGAGCCCAGTTGGACCCGCAAGACTCACCTTAAAGAGGGACGTCTGCGCAGTTGGACCCGCAAGACTCACCTCGAAGAGAGACGTCTGCGCAAAGACCAACTGGATCCGCAGGACCAACCATGCTCAGAGACGTGACGTCCTTACGCGCAGTACGCAAGCTGTTCCCGCAGGAAAAGCCTCCCAATGGTGACGTACTCCGCCTGTTCCCGCAGCTATGGATACTAGCCATCAGGGAAGGCTACCCGCGCAGCAAGGCTACACGCACAAGGCACTTAACTCTCAAATAATTCAGTAATGTCACCTGAAGAGGGAATGAGCAAGCCGGGAACACTCCCGCCCAAAGCCGGGAATACTCCCGCCCAAATGAGCCAGTCCGTACGATACTGGAGGATCTTTTGTACTGTACCTGACGAGGTATGGACAAAAGATCTGACCAAAGCTGCGACAGCTCACTGACAACAGTACAACGAGCAGCATGCTCTATTACTTAATGTCACTATCAGCCGCTGCCTACTCACCAACCTGTCGTAGCACGTGCATAGCCTGCAGTTGGTGGAAAAGGAATAGTACACAGCCGGCCTGGTCACTATCAGCCGCTGCCTACCCACCACCCACCAGCATGGCATGTGCGTAGCCCACAGTTGGCAGAACAGGAATACTATTCAGCCGGCTGTACCTTCTTGGAAACCTACCTTTGGCTATAAATACTCCTCCAACACCTTGGAACGGTATCTTATTATCTTATCATCTCATTATCTTATCTTCTCTAGCAATCTCTCAATATATACACTTATATTCAGAGCAATCTAGTCTGATTCTCACGCCGGAGGGTGGTCACAAGGAGGTACCCCCCCTTCTCAGTGACGAGCTCACGGTGTCTGTTTTGCATGTCATCAGAAGAACAACCATATTTGCCGGACCTAACCCCTCGTGGGAAACATCTATTTAACCCCCAGATTATCCGTAATCTACCCGGGGTCACTTAGTGTTTCTTCATTGGCGTCATCCGTGCATAAAAGCTAGAACTTATTCTTTTTCAGTTTTTTCAAAACTTCTGGAAAGATGGTTAACGTTACTCTGGTCCCCAGGCCAGGGAGTAACCAAGAAACCCCGGTAACCACAACCCCAGCTACTGGGGGGAACACCGGCGAGTACACACATTTTACGAACACTACCCCGGTTACCCAAGCCGGGGCAAGTGCAGTAAATTTTACGAACACAAACCCGGTCACTCGAGCCGGGGCAAGTGCAGTAAACAATCATCCCCTGGGATTCATTGATACCCAGGCGGAAAGACGACAGACGAGGTTCCCCCGCCAAACACTTGATCAAGTTAAAGCATGGGCGGAAGCACGTCAGAGGGAATTCCAAGCTGAGTTGGATGAACGCTTACGTTCACTCCAACAGGCTGACGAATTCGGAAGCACTCAACAGCTCAACATGAGCAATGAGTGCGAGTACTTGGACGATGATTCGGAGGAATCCGACTCCGACGCAAACCCTCGCCATAGGGCGAAAGGGAAGCGTAAGGAAACGGACTTCCAACCGAGAAGGAATTTTGGAGAAACCTTCAAACCAAAAAACGCTGGTGGAAACCCACGTGACTTCTCTAAAACCTTCAGACCAACCGCTGCAAATGCGGGAACCTCCAAGTTTGCAAGGGACATTGCGGAAGCAATCGCCCCAAGAAGTGCCAAACAGATGTCCAACATCGGCACTTATGATGGTATATCCGACCCAGACGATCATTTGAACATATTCATAGCGGGGGCAACCGTCAGCAACTGGACGGAACCCACGTGGTGTTATATGTTCCAGATGACGCTGGTTGGAGCAGCCAGAGCGTGGTTCGACCGTTTATCGGTCCACCACATCTACGATTGGGCAGACTTCCAACAGAAGTTCAGCCAACACTTCAGTCAACAAAGAAAGTACACTGAAGATCAATGGACAATCCTCAACTGCA
>NW_027500409.1:0-81117 GCF_021521415.1 Bidens hawaiensis
ATTGACATCTAGTAGACGAAGATTTCTTGCCAATATCATCTCCACCATAATTGATATCAGTAAAAGCATATAAATCAAAATCTTAATTTTTGGGATACCCAAGACCTAGCTTCGATTGCCCTTTCAGATCTCTAAAAATACGTTTAACGGCAATTAAATGAGAAAGTTTAGGATTAGCCTGAAAACATGCGTATTGATAGACAACAAACATGATATCAAGACGACTGACGGTGAGATACATCAGGGATCCGGTCATTGATCGATTGTACGCCTAATCTACAGGGTTCCCTTCAGGATCAGATGAAATAAAAGGTTTATCAGCCATAGGAGTTGCCACACTCTTAGAATTTTGGAACTCGAACTTTGCTAGCATGTCTTCGACATATTTTCCTTGATGTAGCAAAGTTCATGTCGAACTATGACGAACTTATTGTCCCAGAAAATTCGTCATCTCCCCCAACGAACACATATCAAATAACTTCTTAATCACTTCTTCAAATTCACAACAGAGAGCAGTTCTGGTGGAGCCGAAGATGATGTCGTCCAAAATCCAGTAGATGAGCTGTCAAGGTTGCATACCATGCCCGAGGCTTTTGATGAAGACCGCAGAGAGATTTTTCGAGCTTGTAAACGTGAGTTGGATGCTTTGAGTAAACAGAACCTTGTGGCTGGTCAAGTTACATTTCCTCCTTTAGTTCTCCATACAAAAACGTTATCTTGACATCCATATGGTAAACCGTGAATCCCATGTAGGAAGCATGTGCCAGGAAAATTTGAACGGCCTCAAGAAAAGCCACATGAGCATACACTTCAGTGTAGTCTAAACCAACTTGGTTCTTGTAAGGCCATTTCAAATGACTTAGGTTCAATCTAAGAATTGAAACAAGAGAATAGACAATTGTTGATGTGTCCAATCTGACTTCTGGTGGAGGCGCCTGCTTCAAGGGGACCTATGACATTCTCAATTGGAAGATCCCATTGAATTCTTGTCAGAATAGAGTGACCGGGAACAGAATGTTGGGTTTTTACAAGATTATCAAAGTCCATATAACCCATTATATAGAAAAATGCGGCGGACATTAGTTATAAATCTTGTTTACCGAATACACATAAAACCGTTTTATGTTAAATCCAATCCAGGATCCAAATACAATTTACATACCATCAAATACAACCATAGGGTGTTATTTTACATACCTTTAAATTTCCAGAAATTGAAAGGGATGATATTGAGAATGGCTAGTCTCCAATGGAGTAAAACCTCAAGCTAGTATACCCGTACAAGCCTGTCAACTAACAACTAGTTGCTAGGATTTTAAACTTGCAAATCTCCCCTGTGTTCTTCCTCTTGTTCGGCCGAGAGAAACAGAGAAGAGAGAGTCTTGTGTGTTTGAGAGAAAAAGTGATTGTGAATTCACCAAGAATTCTTATCTCCCAACCAAGAGTATTGCATGTTATTGGAAAACATAAACAGATAGAGAGAGAGTGGGAAGGGGCCGACCCCTTTGGGGCTTTTCCCCCCCAAAACCAAAATCCCATTTTTGTTTATCTTTTAATACATATATGTTATTTATCCAAATAAATAACATCTCTCAAAATATAAATTATCCACATAATTTATTTATCACACAAGTGCAGATATTAAGAAAACCATTTTTCCAAATATTATAAGTGTTGAAAATTATTAGTTAGATCATATCTAATAATAAATATCGTGGTGTTTGTTTAGCTTTTTATTGGGTATGATTCGACTTGGATCATAACGTACTAGCCACATCAACTCAAATATATGTCTTGGGCAGATCGATTCCAACACAGAACTGGTAGAATGTAGATTTGTTGGATCATCAAGGATTTCAGAAAGAGGATTCTTCCATCCTGATGTCGCAGTACTATGCTAGTACGTGGTACTGGCAATGTACTCAGTAATACTTTCTTGTTGGCTAGCTGACAATAGCTGAGTAGTGTCCAATGATTACGACGGGTAAACACTCAACACTGGAGACGTATTGAATGGCACTTCGTCATGCGTATTAGGGATAATAAACCGTTGTTAGGCGGTATTTTCTATTTGCATCATTCTTCTATTTATCTTGTGCAAGTGAAAGATTGTTGGAATCGTTCTGCCCAAGAGAAATACTAGAATTGATGTGGCTAGTACGTTATGATCCAAGTCGTGTCATACCCAATAACAAGCTAGACAAACGCCACGACAATTATTATTAGATATGATCTAAGTAATAATATTCAACACTTACATATATGGAAAATGGGTTTTCTAGATTATTGCATTTTTGTGTGTTACATAAATTATGTTGATAATTTAAATTTGAGAGTTGTTATTTATTAATTTGGATAAATAACTAAACTAAAATTGTTAACGGTTTTGGGAGGAAAAACCCATAGGTGCCCCTATCTCTCTCTCTCTCTCTCTCTCTCTCTCTCTCTTTCTCTCTCTCTCTCCTGTTTTGTTATTCCAAGACATGCAAAGAAAGAGGTTGGTGGATAATAATTTTTGGCTGTATCATATTACACCTTCTCTCACACACACAAACTCTCTCTACTCTGTCTCTCGACCGAAAACCCAAGGGAAGAACAAGAGGGTAATTTGCAAGAAGTGTAAGGATCCTATCAACCTAAGGTGTTTGTTGAAGCTCTTTGGGTATACAAGCTTGAGGTTTCCGACTTTGGATGATCGTCACTCAACTCATTCATCCCTTTCATTCTCGGACTTGAAGGTTTGTTTTGTTAACATCCTATGGTTGTGTTTTGATAGCATGTATATTGTATATGGATCCTGGTTTGGGTTTATACATAAACGGGTTTTATGTGAATTGGTAAATCAAGATTTAAAACCTTTAATTCCGCTGCATTTTCCTTAATAAATGAATATTTTGGACTTTGATAATCTTGCTATAACCCAACACGTACCATTCAAGACCCTCTAGACATCTTTTGTGACAACGATGGTGCGATTGCTCAAATCAAGGAACCCCGTGCACATCAAAAGACAAGGCACATTGAGTGGAGATTCAACTTCATAAGGGATGAAGTTGAAAAAGGAAAGATATGTATTCGCAAAGTTCACACTTATCAAAAGATATGTATTATTTTTTTTTTAACGAATTGCCTCTCTAATTTGTTATAAATATACACTTCATTCGTTAACTTAGTTCGTCATCTCCATTCGTTAACTTAATCACCATTCGTCAACCAGTCACTCATTCGTTATACATTTAACGAATCAACCCAATTCGTTATAAATTACCAAATCCAATTCGTTATAACCGTTACACGAATGGCCTCCCATTCGTTAAGATTTCACCTCGTTAAAACAGTTAACGAATCACCTTAATTCGTTTCCAATACCTTAACGAATCACCTTGAAGAATTAACTTAATTCGTTATCTTTAACTTAACGAATTAACTTAACGAACTCCTTAATTCGTTAGATTTAACTTAACGAATCATCTTCACGAATTACCTTAATTCGTTATGTTTACCTTAACGAATTAACTCTTAATTCGTTAAATATGCCTTAACGAATTAACTTAACGAATTGCCTTAATTCGTTATAATTACCTTAACGAATTGCCTTCAAATTCGTTAAAGAATTTCATAACGAATTGCCTCCTAATTCGTTAAACTTCCTTAACGAATCAGGTGGTTAGATTTGAACATCTCTCCGGAAAAACGTGATTCGCCGGAAAATACTGTTACATCGCCGGAAAAACTAGATCTGGCCAGAATCTGGATTTTTGAACTTCATCCATGGTGAAATCATCAAAACACCATAAATTACCATGAAAATCACACCGAATCCTCAGTTTTTCACCACGATTCCGAATCCAACAACAATTTACCTTAACAATTACTTATTCATCTCCAAATAACTTAACCCATAACATGCTCTTCAATGGTAAAAACTTCAATTCACCATAATTAACCACCAAAATTCACAGGACATGTGAATTTCAATTCTAATCACGAATCCATCATCCAATTAACTTAACAATCACTAAATCATCATAAACAGATTCAAAAGTTAACATACTCTTCCGTGGTGAATCACTCAATACACCATAACATAACACCAAATTACACAGGAAGTTCCCTCTTCCATCAATAAACACGAATTCACCAACAAATCCACCAATAACACACTAAATTATTCCAGATCTGACAAAAACCCGAAGAACATGAAAACTCAGATTTACCTTATTGATGCATCGAGAGCAGCTACTGCTCTGATACCAGTTGAGAGAACGTCAAAGAGACCAAGATCTAGCCGCTAATACGATACATTACACGAAATCTATACATTAAATATAATACTTTATTGATAATTATGGAGTAAATACATTATGATGGAGATAAGTTATGGAGAGAATAACTTAAACTATGTACAAGTTCTCTACTAAATTATTAGCATGAGCTCCCTATTTATAGGCAATATACAATATACGTTAAATAGAAAGACTAAACCGCCTATAACTTATTCCATCGCTACGGACACCAAAACCGTGCACTAACATCACACTTATCAAAACATTGCGGATCCAAATAAGAGGGTAAGACAAATAAGAGGGTAAGACTATTTTGAATTTGGATTGGTGGATATTCATGAGGTATGAATATAAAGCAAGGGTTTGCCACCAAGGTTCATAGATATTTATGGGATATAAATAGGACTGACCTGCCCTCAAATGTTACTGCATGGAATCCTTGTGATTGGTGATCATAAGTAAATTTAAGTAAAGGCGAATATCAAAGTATCCTTCTACCTGAGATACGTGTTGGGTCTTGATATTCAGCAAGTATTACACTTTGACTTAGTTCTTCGCTGCTCTGAAACATGACAGTATATAAGGCTAAGCTCAAGTATAGTACGACGTAATAGTGAGAGACGTACGTAATCAATAGAGGATTTTTCCCTCTTATTCGTTGAGAATTAAATGTCTAAGGCCTGATTAGTTAAATCAACAGAGAATGATCACCCTGTGTCTTTGGATTTAACATGACATTTGTGGCAAAAGGATAAATGATAGTTTCACCAAAATCATTTCAACTAAGGGACTTGAAAGGGATGATGTTTTTGAATGGCACTTCGTCATGCGTATTAGGGATAATAAACCGTTGTTAGGCGGTATTTTCAATTTGCCTCAAAATTTTATGTATCTTGTGCAAGTGGGAGATTGTTGGAATCGTTCTGCCCAAGAGACATATTAGAATTGATGTGGCTAGTATGTTATGATCCAAGTCGCGTCATACCCAATAACAAGCTAGACAAACGCCAAGATAATTATTTTTAGATATGATCTAAGTAATAATAATCAACACTTACATGTTTGGAAAATGGGTTTATTGTATTATTGCATTTGTGTGTTAAATAAATTAAGTGGATAATTTAAATTTGAGAGTTGTTATTTATTTATTTGGATAAATAAATCAACTAAAATTGTTTATGATTTTGAGGGGAAAAACCTAAAGTTACCCACCACCCTCTCTCTCTCTCTCTCTCTCTCCCGTTTTGTTATTCCAAGACATGCAACGAAAGTTGTTGGTGGATCATAATTCTTGGTTGTATCATTTTACATCTTCTCTCAAACACACAAATTCTCTCTACTCTTTCTCTCGGCCGAAAACCCAAAGGAAGAACAAGAGGGTAATTTGCAAAAAGTGTAAGGATCCTATCAACCTAAGGTGTTTGTTGAAGCTCTTTTGGTATATAAGCTTGAGGTTTCCTCCATTGGAAGTTCGTCAATCAACTCATTCATCCCATTCATTCTCGGACTTGAAGGTATGTTTTGTTAACATCCTATGGTTGTATTTTGATAGCTAGTATATTGTATATGGATCCTGGTTTGGGTTTACACATAAATGGGTTTTATGTGAATTGGTAAATCAAGATTTAAAACCCTTAATTCCGCTGCATTTTTCTTAATAAATGATTATTTTGGACTTTGATAATCTTGCTATAACCCAACACGTACCATTAAGGACCCTCTAGAGATCTTTTGTGACAACGATGGTGCGATTGCTCAAATCAAGGAACCCCGTGCACATCAAAAGACGAGGCACATTGAGCGAAGATTCAACTAAATAATGGCTGAAGTTGAAAAAGGAAAGATATGTATTCGCAAAGTACACACTGATCAAAACATTGCGGATCCAAATAAGAGGTTAAGAAAAATAAGAGGGTAAGACTATTTTGAATTTGGATTGGTTGATATTCATGTGGTATGAATATAAAGCAAGGGTTTGCTACCAAGGTTCATAGATATTTATGGGACATAAATACGACTGACCCGCCCTCAAATGTTACTGCATAGAATCCTTGTGATTGGTGATCATAAGTTAATTTGAGTAAAGGCGAATATCATAGTATCCTTCGACCTGAGATACATGTTGGGTCTTGATATTCACCAAGTATTACACTTTAACTTAGTTCTTCGCTGCTCTGAAACATTACAGCACATAAGGCTAAGCTCAAGTAAGTACGAAGTAATAATGAGAGACATATGTAGTCAATAGGGGATTTGTCCCTCTTATTCGTTGAGAGTTAAATGTCTAAGGCCTGATTAGTTAAATCAACAGATAATGATCACCCTGTGTCTCTGGATTTAACATGACATTTGTGGCAAAAGGATAAATGATAGTTTCAACAAAATCATTTCAACTAAGGGACTTGAAAGGGATGATGTTTTTGAATGGCACTTCGTCATGCGTATTAGGGATAATAAACCGTTGTTAGGCGGTATTTTCTATTTTCCTCAAACTTTTATGTATCCTGTGCAAGTGGGAGATTGTTGGAATCGTTATGCCCAAGAGACATATTAGATTGATGTGGCTTGTACGTTATGATCCAAGTCGGGTCAAACCCAATAACAAGCTAGACAAACGCCACGATAATTATTATTAGATATGATCTAAGTAATAATAATCAGCACTTACATGTTTGGAAAATGGGTTTTCTGTATTATTGCATTTGTGTGTTAAATAAATTAAGAGGATAATTTAAATTTGAGAGTTGTTTTTTATTTATTTAGATAAATAAATAAACTAAAATTGTTTATGGTTTTGAGGGGAAAAACCCAAATTACCCCCCACCCTCTCTCTCTCTCTCTCTCTCTCGTTTTGTAATTCAAAGACATTCAACGAAAGAGGTTGGTGGATCATAATTCTTTGTTGTATCATTTAACACCTTCTCTCACACACACAAACTCTCTCTACTCTTTCTCTCGGCCGAAAACCCAAAGGAAGAACAAGAGGGTAATTTGCAAAAAGTGTAAGGATCCTATCAACCTAAGGTGTTTGTTGAAGCTCTTTTGGTATACAAGCTTGAGGTTTCCTCCATTGGAAGCTCTTCAATCAACTCATTCATCCCTTTCATTCTCGGACTTGAAGGTATGTTTTGTTAACATCCTATGGTTGTGTTTTGATAGCTTGTATATTGTATATGGATCCTGGTTTGGGTTTATACATAAACGGGTTTTATGAGAATTGGTAAATCAAGATTTAAAACCTTTAATTCCGCTGCATTTTTCTTAAAAAATGATTATTTTGGACTTTGATAATCTTGCTATAACCCAAAACGTACCATTTAGGACCCTCAAGAGATCTTTTGTGACAACGATGGTGCGATTGCTCAAATCAAGGAACCCCGTGCACATCAAAAGACGAGGCACATTGAGCGAAGATTCAACTACATAAGGGCTGCAGTTGAAAAAGGAAAGATATGTATCCGCAAAGTTCACGCTGATCAAAACATTGCGGATCCAAATAAGAGGTAAAGACAAATAAGAGGCTAAGACTATTTTGAATTTGGATTGGTGGATATTCATGTGGTATGAATATAAAGCAAGGGTTTGCTACCAAGGTTCATAGATATTTATGGGACATAAATACGACTGACCCGCACTCAAATGTTACTGCATGGAATCCTTGTGATTGGTGATCATAAGTAAATTTTAGTAAAGGCGAATATCATAGTATCCTTCGACCTGAGATACATGTTGGCTCTTGATATTCACCAAGTATTACACTTTAACTTAGTTCTTCGCTACTCTGAAACATTACAGCACATAAGGCTAAGCTCAAGTATAGTACGAAGTAATAATGAGAGACATACGTAGTCAACAGGGGATTTGTCCCTCTTATTCGTTGATAGTTAAATGTCTAAGGCCTGATTAGTTAAATCAACAGAGAATGATCACCCTGTGTCTCTGGATTTTACATGACATTTGTGGCAAAAGGATAAATGATATTTTCAACAAAATCATTTCAACTAAGGGACTTGAAAGGGATGATGTTTTTGAATGGCACTTCGTCATGCGTATTAGGGATAATAAACCGTTGTTAGGCGGTATTTTCTATTTGCCTCAACCTTTTATGTATCTTGTGCAAGTGGGAGATTGTTGGAATCGTTCTGCCCAAGAGACATATTAGAATTGATGTGGCTTGTACGTTATGATCCAAGTCGGGTCATACCCAATAACAAGCTAGACAAACGCCACGATAATTATTAATAGATATGATCTAAGTAATAATAATCAACACTTACATGTTTGGAAAATGGGTTTTCTGTATTATTGCATTTGTGTGTTAAATAAATTAAGTGGATAATTTAAATTTGAGAGTTGTTATTTATTTATTTGGATAAATAAATAAACTAAAATTGTTTATGGTTTTGAGGGGAAAAACCCAAAGTTACCCCCCACCCTCTCTCTCTCTCTCTCTCTCTCTCTCCAGTTTTGTTATTCCAAGATATGAAATGAAAGAGGTTGGTGGATCATAATTCTTGGTTGTATCATTTTTGTGACAATCGTCAATTTCAGGTTAACTCTGTTAACTCAACTCCGTCAATTCAAACTTAAAGATCATTGAATCTACAACGCACACCTCATTACATTTAAACTAGGGTTAAAATGACACTTGACACTTACTACATGTGTAGTCTTTCGGGAATTGCACCGAAACGCAAACGAATTGACGCAAGCCATTGGTGAATAAACGAAAAATGTCAAAACAATAATTATATGATAATTATGTGTTAGACTTATGTGTTATGTGATAATATTGTTTAAAACGTTAACTCAAGATGCAAACAACTTAGATTAAGCTAGAAAAATAATGTTTAGAAGTGGAGGGGCCTTGATGTAACTTATTATTATTAATAATATAAATCAAAAACCCTAATCTCTTTCCCTTTCTCTCTCAAAAACCCGACGGCACCTCACCCCCTCCCCTCTTGCGATCGGCAGCCATACATCACCACCATACCACCTTTGTTTGATCTTGGTTTTCACAATTGAAGTATCCTACACTCGTTTCTAAGCACCTCTCGCGTTTCTCTTGGTTATCTCTGCGTTTTTAAGGTATATATATGAAACCCTAACTATTGAATATCATATATTAAGTGTTTTATTATTGATTATGGCTAGAGGATGATTAATTATGTGTTAGTGATTGATATTGATAGTCATATGTGATTTTGAACGGTGAAAGACTGATGAATCATTAATTGTTTGTAAACCCTAAAGGGTTACTACTGTTTTTTATGATTAATAATGTTTATGGCGTGTTTTGAGTTATGTCATATGCTTAGGATGCATGTTAGATGATTGTTTATGCTTGCTGAGTTTGACAGCAGTGATTGTTAAAATTTAACGGTGTGTAACTTGTTGAGTATATAAGCAAACTGAGCTAATTATGAGTCTACAAGGTTGTACTTTGAGTCTAGTTTTTAGAAAGTCCAACCACGCCTAATTTGGAGGTGTTTTGGTTGGTCAAACGATTTAAATGCGATTAAAGGTCAAAACTGGTACTGGACAGATTGTAAGTTATGATTAGACAACTGTAACTAAATGTTAATGTAAGAATTGGTTGAGATTATTGAAACGACAGTAAACTAGGTTGAGTCTAGTTTCTAAAGAATATAAATTTGCAATTTTTGGACGTGTAAAAGTTAACCTTTATGATTTTACAAAAACGTTGTGCAAAGCTGAGTTGTTAGACCTGCTGTTAGGTTGTTTTGTAAATATTATATCTCATGAACTACGAGACCAATTGGGTTGGTTCCACTTCTGGAAGTTGACTTGTTGAGTTAGGAACCTAACCCATGTGGTCTTGAATCTTTTGGATTTTTTATTTAACGGGAATTTCAAATAAAATTCTGTTGCGCATGAATTTGACAGTTATGACTTTGCTGTAATGTTTTGATCATTGTGAGAAACCTATGTGGAATAAAAATAAAATAAAACATGTTCTGGAAACCTAATACATGTATGCTTTTGTGATGATTTTTGATGAATTAATTGAGATGCTATGATCGGTGGAATAGTATAATCTTTCAAGTAGAATTCTGTCTCGGTAAAGTTAACTGCCGAACTTTGTGAAAATGCATGAAAAGTGCTAGTTGCTAGTTAATTGTTATGTTTTGACCAAATTGCCCCTGCGGGGAATACTTGCAAAATAAGTGTGGTATTTTGACCATATTGCCCCTGCGGGGAATAGTTGCTAGTGATATACGTTATTAATACATGACAAGTAAATAATTGTCCACTCACGTATCGTATCACAAATGTACTCGTTAAGTCACACACGATTCACAAACAAACACGAAACGTATCTTGTGATTAGAAATTATGTGCCGGGTCTAGAGACTCGATATTAGTTCCGATACTTAGAAAATCTCCTTGTTGTTTTAGAACGCTAGAGAGAGTTTTCTGTGACGCGCATCACTTGGTGATTTATTTTGGGAGTTCTTCGCAAACAGTGAGTTTCACTTACCCTTTAAACTGTTTTCAAACGCTTTTCACTTGGGGAGATAACATACTCCGAAAACGTATTAAAGATTTTGTTAATATAGATTATATATCACTTGTAAAGACTAAGTGGCAAACGCGTTAACTAAAGTCCTTCATTCACATCGAACCCTTTAATATTGGATAATAGAGAGTCATTGTTGAGTAGTACTATTGGGTTTGACAAACCCCACCCAACGCTAAACTCGACTGGTGGTCGAGTGGGTGTAATCTTGGCTAAACACATACCATGGTCGGTATAGAACTGGTGGCAAGGCAAATGATAAACAGTCAGCTTCGGTGTCGAACACTTAGTAATACTTATTTTATAGGCTAGCTACCTATAGATATATAATTGACATAACACTATCTGGTAACGCAAAACGCTGAACGCAAAACGCAAAACGCTTAACGCTTAACGCAAAACGCTGAACGCAAAATGCTTTATTTTATATAAACTTGTGAACTCACCAACCCCGTGTTGACACTTTTAGTATGTTATTCTCAGGTAGCCGAGGCGGGCGCGCGGTTTAGGATCATGCATTGCTTGAAACACTTTTAATTATGCAAACTTATTTTAAACTGTTATCATTGGGTTTTTAAGTCGTCCTGCGTGACACAACATTTGTTTCTATGGTTTTACGCTTCCGCACTTATTTTCATTTAAACGTTTTTATGGTTTGATTATAACTAATGATTCCGTTACTGTTAGTTCACACCCTCTGACGGTAAAACTCCGTTAGTGGATTTTGAGGGTGTGACAGATTGGTATCAGAGACATTGGTTTTAGCGAACTAGAAGCTGCATGGATACTATACTATAACCGTGATGACCCATTAGTTATAATGATACGAACTGCATATGTTTGTGTAGTCTTTGTAATCTTATCTCTTTACCTCTTTCACTCATACGCGCGCATACACGGCATACCTGTAAGGATGTCGACGCTACCATCATCCCCATCCGATCAGATGACTCATGCCCATGGGAAGGAACCGCAGTTCCCCACCTCATCGCCACCACGTGTAGTACCGGAACTCGAAGCTCCTGCACCGAAGAGGTATCGCTTATCCGGAGGCATGTACCAAAACGAAGTTAGCTGGGATTGATACCCTAATATGATTAGGCGTATGGTTTATCGCGAACAAGTTCCCCCGCTACCCACCCGAACCATCCTGCTTACCCCAACACCCTACCACCCATAACCGAACCTGTAGAGGGTGTGCTCCCAACTGTTGTTTCTTGTTTGGAGCGTGACGTGGGTTACATGCGCTATACGAGAGCTAACGTTTCAGGACTGTTAAAAGTTGGAACCGAGACTAAGGAGGAAATTGCCCGCATGACAGCGGCCAGGTAGGAAATGCAAGAGGCTAGTGATCAACAGATGAAGATTATGAGAAAGATGCAAGCCGAGATGATAGACTTGTAAGAGCAACTCCAAGTAGCAAGACCCCGAACCGAGATAGCTTTAGAGCGTTGCGATGTCTTACAAATGCAAATTGCTCAAAACGCAGCCGAACCTGAGGCAGAGCCCGAAGAGGAACCCGAAGAAGATCCCGAAGAGGAGCCTGAGGAGGATCCCGAGGAAGATCCCGAGGAGGAACCCGAAGAGGAACCGGAGGAAGAACCGGCTGAGCCAGAGGCACACTCAGAGGTGTCCCCAGACGATGTGCAAATGTGCAAATTCTTTGATTGGAACTGGCTAACGCTATGAACTGAGAGGAGTTCAAGAACATGATGCGAGAAGAGTACTGTCGTAGGGAGGAGATTGCAAAGTTAGAGTCAGAGTTTTGGTCATTAAAGATGGTGGGTTCGGAAATCGAGGCCTACACTACCCGTTCTCACGAGTTAGCTGTGATGTGTCCGCGGATGGTAGATCCGCCGAGTAAGAGGATTGAAATGTATATTGATGGGTTAGCACCGCAAATTCAGGGCATGGTAACGTCTTCCAGACCAGCCACGATTCAGCAAGCGATTCGGTTAGCTCCCAAACTAACGGATCAAGCAGTGACCCAAGGTGCGCTACCACCTAGGGGTTCAACCACTAAAGCCCGTGACAACCCAAGCACTGACAACAACAACAACAGCAACCCGAGCAGCGGGAAGAGAAAGTTTGACAACACCAGATCCTCATCCTCGAAACCCCCACAGCAGCAACACTACCGAAAGCCCGAACTCACTCGGGGCTTCAACAATCAGGGTCACAATAACAATAACAACAGTAGCGGGCAGGGTTCGAGCGTATATGCTGGGAAATATCCGAAGTGCAACAAGTGTAACTATCATCATGCTGGCCCGTGTGACCGTGTCAAGTGTCAGAGATGCGGAAAGATGGGTCACCAAGCAAAGGAATGTAGATGAGACCTTGCGGCAAAGGGTGCTCCTAAAACACCCATGACAACTAAGGGATGTTTTGAGTGTGGACAAGAGGGACATTTTAAGAAGGACTGCCCTAAGCTGAAACATAACGACAACAATGGAGGAAATGGAAGTGGCAGTGGTGGTGGAAACAATGGTAAAGGAAGAGCTTTTGTTATTGGGTCGGGTCAAGCCCGCAATGATCCGTACGTGGTGACTGGTAAGTTCCCTGTGAACGATTGTTTTGCTTCTGTATTGTTTGACACTGGAGCTGATAGGAGTTTTATGTCGAAAGCTTTTAGCCAACTCTTAGACTTAACTCCAACCCCGTTAGATGCTAAGTTTCCTGTTGAATTAGCTGACGGTAAGACTATAGTAATGACTCATGTACTTGCGGGATGTAAGTTAAAACTGTTAGGTCATATTTTTGATATCGACCTTATTCCTTTTACGTTAAGTAGTTTCGATGTCGTTGTCGGCATGGATTGGTTATCCGAGAACCGAGCGGAGATTATATGTTATGACAAGATAGTCCACATTACTACCCCTTCCGGCGAGATCGTTTCGATCCGAGGTGAGAGAAGCGGCATGACCACCAGCGTCATTACCCTCATGAAGGCGCAGAAGTATCTACGAAAGGGTCATCCGGCAATTTTGGCGCATACTGTTGAGAAACTCGCGGAGGAGAAGCGAATTGAAGATATACCGATTGTGCGAGATTTTCACGAAGTTTTCCCGGAGGATTTGCCTAGACTCCCTCCTATACGACAAGTCGAATTCAAAATCGAGTTGACACCCGGTGCAGCACCCATAGCACGAGCCCCGTATCGGCTCGCACCGGCGGAGCTTCAGGACTGTCCACTCAGTTGTAAGATTTGTTGGATAAAGGTTTTATCCGACTTAGCTCATCGCCATGGGGAGCCCCTGTATTATTTGTCATAAATAAGGAAGGGACTTTCCGCATGTGCATCGACTACCGGGAGTTGAACAAGGTGACGGTCAAGAACCGTTATCCTTTACCCCGAATTGATGATCTGTTTGACCAGCTCCAAGGATTGAGTTATTACTCGAAAATCGATTTGCGATCTGGTTACCATCAACTAAGAGTGCGCGAAGAAGATATTTCAAAGACGGCTTTCAGAACACGGTATGGTCACTACGATTTTTCGGTTATGCCTTTTGGTCTAACTAACGCACCAGCTGTATTTATGGATCTCATGAATCGAGTATGCAAGGCGTACCTCGACAAGTTTGTGATTGTTTTCATTGATGATATTCTCGTCTACTCCAAGGAAAAGGCTGACCACGAGGAACACTAAAGGGTAATTCTGGAATTATTGAAGAAGGAGCAACTGTATGCTAAGCTCTCGAAATGCGAATTTTGGCTTCGCGAGGTTCACTTTTTAGGACATGTGATCAACGAAAATGGTATCCATGTCGATCCCGGTAAGGTAGAGGCCATCAAAAACTGGGAAGCACCTAAGACTCCGACAGAGGTGCGGCAATTCCTAGGACTGGCCGGCTACTACCGGCGTTTCATCGAAGGATTTTCAAAGATTGCTCAACCCCTCACCGCTTTGACTCACAAAGGAACTAAGTACAATTGGGGTGACGCGTAAGAATCTGCTTTTCAACTGTTGAAAACCAAACTCTGTAGGGCCCCTATTTTAGCCCTCCCCGAGGGAACAGAGAATTTTGAGGTACATTGTGACGCATCGATACAAGGTTTCGGTTGTTTGCTGATGCAACTCGAGAAGGTTATAGCTTATGCCTCTCGACAACTACGGGTTCATGAGAAGAACTACACGACCCATGATTTGGAACTCAGAGCTATGGTGTTTGCCCTTAAGATATGGAGGCATTACTTGTACGGTACAAAGTTTACCATTTACACCGACCACAAGAGTCTCCAACATATCTACGATCAGAAGGAGCTGAACATGCGACAACGTCGTTGGGTCGAGCTGCTTAACGATTATGATTGTGCCATCAAGTACCACCCTGGCAAGGCCAATGTAGTGACCGACGCTCTCAGCAGAAAAGAAACAGATAAACCCAGACGAGTGCGAGCATTGCAACTCACGATTCATGCCAGCTTACCCGATCAGATTCGCGATGCGCAACTCGAAGCTTTGAAGGATGAAAATCTTCCATCGGAACTCATGCGGGGCATGAACAAACAACTTGAAACCAAATCGGACGAGGTCCGATATTTTGAGAACCGGATTTGGGTTCCACGATACGGAGAGTTGAGAACTCTAGTGATGGACGAAGCCCACAAGTCCCGATATTCTATCCACCCTGGCTCGGATAAAATGTACCATGACTTAAAGGCACTTTACTGGTGGCCGAACATGAAAGCCGACATTGCCACCTACGTGAGCAAATGCTTGACTTGTGCCAAAGTCAAAATAGAATACCAGAAACCATCTGGCCTACTACAACAACCGGAACTTCCAATGTGGAAATGGGAACACATCACAATGGATTTTATCACGGGTTTACCTAAGACACCGACGGGATGCGATACCATCTGGGTGATCGTTGACCGGTTGACTAAGTCTGCACACTTCTTAGCGATTAAGGAATCGGACAAAATGGAAAGATTGACTCGCGTCTACATGAAAGAAGTGGTGTCTAGACACGGAGTGCCTGTCTCAATCATTTCTGATCTAGATTCTCGTTTCACTTCGCACTTTTGGAAGTCACTACAAAACGCACTAGGCACACGTCTTGATATGGCACAGCCTACCATCCTCAGACAGATGGGCAAAGTGAACGAACTATTCAGACCTTGGAGGATATGTTGCGTGCATGTGTGTTGGATTTCGGAAAAAGTTGGGAACCTCACTTACCTTTGGTAGAGTTTTCATATAATAACAGCTACCACGCAAGTATTAAAGCAGCGCCGTTTGAAGCATTGTACGGACGGAAGTGTCGATCACCTCTCTGCTAGGCAGAGGTGGGTAACAGCCAAATCACTGGTCCAGAACTGGTACTCAAAACTTCGGAAAAGATTGTTCAAATCCGAAACCGCATGGCAGCAGCACGAGATCGCCAAAAGAGTTACGCCGACAAACGCCGAAAGCCTCTCGAATTTTAAGTGAACGACCAAGTATTACTCAAAGTCTCACCTTGGAAAGGTGTGGTTCGCTTTGGGAAGCGAAACAAACTCAACCCACGATACGTTGGTCCTTACCGGATAACTGAGCGCATTGGTCTGGTGGTGTACCGACTGGACCTACCAACGGAACTCAGTGGCGTACACAATGTATTCCACGTATCCAATTTGAAGAAATGCCTATCTGATGAAACCCAGGTAGTCCCTCTAGATGAACTGCAAGTTGATGAACAGCTACGCTTCATTGAAGAACCAGTCGAAGTTTTGGATTGGGAAACCAAAACACTCAAGCACAGCAAGATTCCAATCGTTAAGGTTCGTTGGAACTCGAGACGTGGACCGGAGTTCACGTGGGAACGCGAGGATCAAATGATGAAAAAGTATACTCAACTTTTTGGAAGGGCTGACCAAACACAGAAAACCGCGAAACCCGACAAACCGTCAGAAATCACCGGAAGTATGAATTAAATTTCGGGACGAAATTTCTTTCTACTAGGGGATGATATGACAAACTGAAAATTTTTCTTACTTTTTCAGACACTCATCACGACTTAACTCAAATTTTCGGGACGAAAATTCTTTAACATGGGAATGATGTGACAATCGTCAATTTCAGGTTAACTCCGTTAACTCAACTCCGTCAATTCAAACTTAAAGATCATTGAATCTATAACGCACACCTCATTACATTTAAACTAGGGTTTAAATGACGCTTGACACTTACTACATGTGTAGTCTTTCGGGAATTGCACCGAAACGCAAACGAATTGACGCAAACCATTGGTGAATAAACGAAAAACGTCAAAACATTAATTATATGATAATTATGTGTTTGACTTATGTGTTATGTGATAATATTGTTTAAAACGTTAACTCAAGATGCAAACAACTTAAATTAAGCTAGAAAAATAATGTTTAGAAGTGGAGGGGCCTTGATGTAACTTCTTATTATAAATAATATAAATCAAAAACCCTAATCTCTTTCCCTTTATCTCTCAAAAACCCGACGGCACCTCACCCCCTCCCCTCTTGCGATCGGCAGCCATACATCACCACCATACCACCCTTGTTTGATCTTGGTTTTCACAATTGAAGTATCCTACACTCGTTTCTAAGCACCTCTCGCGTTTCTCTTTGTTATCTCTGCGTTTTTAAGGTATATATATGAAACCCTAACTATTGAATATCATATATTAAGTGTTTTATTATTGATTATGGCTAGAGGATGATTAATTATGTGTTAGTGATTGATATTGATAGTCATATGTGATTTTGAACGGTGAAAGATTGATGAATCATTAATTGTTTGTAAATCATAAAGGGTTACTACTGATTTTTATGATTAATAATGTTTATTGCGTGTTTTGAGTTATGTCATATGCTTAGGATGCATGTTAGATGTTTGTTTATGCTTGCTGAGTTTGACAGCAGTGATTGTTAAAATTGAACGGTGTGTAACTTGTTGAGAATATAAGCAAACTGAGCTAATTATGAGTCTATAAGGTAGTACTCTGAGTCTAGTTTTCAGAAAGTCCAACCACGCCTAATTTGGAGGTGTTTTGGTTGGTCAAACGATTTAAATGCAATTAAAGGTCAAAACTGGTACTGGACAGATTGTAAGTTATGATTAGACAACTGTAACTAAATGTTAGTATAAGAATTGGTTGAGATTATTGATACTATTGTAAACTAGGTTGAGTCTAGTTTCTAAAGAATATAAATTTTCAATTTTTGGACGTGTAAAAGTTAACCTTTATGATTTTACAAAAACGTTGTGCAAAGCTGAGTTGTTAGACCTGCTGTTAGGTTGTTTTGTAAATATTATATCTCATGAACTACGAGACCAATTGGGTTGGTTCCACTTCTGGAAGTTGACTTGTTGACTTAGGAACCTAACCCAAGTGGTCTTGCATCTGTTGGACTTTTCATTTAACGGGAATTTCAAATAACATTCTGTTGCGCATGAATTTGACTGTTATGAGTTTGCTGTAATGTTTTGATCATTGTGAGAAAACTATGTGGAATAAAAATAAAATAAAACATGTTCTGGATACCTAATACATGTATGCTTTTGTGATGATTTTTGATGAATTAATTGAGATGCTATGATCGGTGGAATAGTATAATCTTTCAAGTAGAATTCTGTCTCGGTAAAGTTAACTGCCGAACTTTGTGAAAATGCATGAAAAGTGCTAGTTGCTAGTTAATTGTTATGTTTTGACCAAATTGCCCCTGCGGGGAATACTTGCTAAATAAGTGTGGTATTTTGACCAAATTGCCCCAGCGGGGAATAGTTGCTAGTGATATACGTTATTAATACATGACAAGTAAATAATTGTTCACACACGTATCGTATCACAAATGTACTCGTTAAGTCACACACGATTACAAACAAACACGAAACGTATCTTGTGATTAGGAATTATGTGCCGGGTCTAGAGACTCGATATTAGTTCCGATACTTAGAAAATCTCCTTGTTGTTTTAGAACGCTAGAGAGAGTTTTCTGTGACGCGCATCACTTGGTGATTTATTTTGGGAATTCTTCGCAAACAGTGAGTTTCACTTACCCCTTTAAACTGTTTTCAAACGCTTTTCACTTGGGGAGATAACATACTCCGAAAACGCATTTAAGATTTTGTTAATATAGATTATATATCACTTGTAAAGACTAAGTGGCAAACGCGTTAACTAAAGTCCTTCATTCACATCGAACCGTTTAATATTGGATAATAGCGAGTCATTGTTGAGTAGTACTACTGGGTTTGACAAACCCCACCGGACGCTAAACTCGACTAGAGGTCGAGTGGGTGTAATCTTGGCTAAACACATACCATTGTCGGGATAGAGCTGGTGGCAAGGCAAATGATAAACAGTCAGTTTCGGTGTCGAACACTTAGTAATACTTGTTTTATAGGCTAGCTACCTATAGATATATAATTGACATAACACTATCTGGTAACGCAAAACGCTTAACGCAAAACGCTGAACGCAAAACGCTGAACGCAAAACGCTTTATTTTATATAAACTTGTGAACTCACCAACCCCGTGTTGACACTTTTAGTATGTTATTCTTAGGTAGCCGAGGCGGGGCGCGGTTTAGGATCATGCATTGCTTGAAACACTTTTAATTATGCAAACTTATTTTAAACTGTTATCATTGGGTTTTTAAGTCGTCCTGCGTGACGCAACATTGGTTTCTATGGTTTTACGCTTCCGCACTTATTTTCATTTAAACGTGTTTATGGTTCGATTATAACTAATGATTCCGATATCGTTAGTTCCCACCCTCTGACGGTAAAACTCCGTTAGTGGATTTTGAGGGTGTGACAATTTTACACCTTCTCTCACACACACAAACTCTCTCTACTCTTTGTCTCGGCCGAAAACCCAAAGGAAGAACAAGAGTGTAATTTGCAAAAAGTGTAAGGATCCTAGCAACCTAAGGTGTTTGTTGAAGCTCTTTGGGTATACAAGCTTGAGGTTTCCTCCATTGGAAGCTCGTCACTCAACTCATTCATCCATTTCATTCTCGGACTTGAATGTATGTTTTGTTAACATCCTATGGTTGGGTTTTGATACCATGTATATTGTATATGGATCCTGGTTTGGGTTTATACATAAATGGGTTTTATGTGAATTGGTAAATCAAGATTTAAAACCTTTAATGCCGCTGCATTATTCTTAATAAATGATTATTTTCGACTTTGATAATCTTGCTATAACCCAACACGTACCATTTAGGACCCTCTAGAGATCTTTTGTGACAACGATGGTGCGATTGCTCAAATCAAGGAACCCCGTGCACATCAAAAGACGAGGCACATTGAGCGAAGATTCAACTTCATATGGGCTGAAGTTAAAAAAAGAAAGATATATATCCGCAAAGTTCACACTGATTAAAACATTGCGGATCCAAATAAAAGGTTAAGACAAATAAGAGGCTAAGACTATTTTGAATTTGGATTGGTGGATATTCATGTGGTATGAATATAAAGCAAGGGTTTGCTACCAAGGTTCATAGATATTTATGGGACATAAATACGACTGACCCGCCCTCAAATGTTACTGCATGGAATCCTTGTGATTGGTGATCATAAGTAAATTTGAGTAAAGGCGAATATCATAGTATCCTTCGACCTGAGATACATGTTGGCTCTTGATATTCACCAAGTATTACACTTTAACATAGTTCTTCGCTGCTCTGAAACATTACAGCACATAAGGCTAAGCTCAAGTATAGTACGAAGTAATAATGAGAGACATATGTAGTCAATAGGCGATTTGTCCCTCTTATTCGTTGAGAGTTAAATGTCTAAGGCCTGATTAGTTAAATCAACAGAGAATAATCACCCTGTGTCTCTGGATTTTAGATGACATTTGTGGCAAAAGGATAAATAATAGTTTCAACAAAATCATTTCAACTAAGGGACTTGAAAGGGATGATGTTTTTGAATGGCACTTCGTCATGCGTATTAGGGATAATAAACCGTTGTTAGGCGGTATTTTCTATTTGCCTTAAACTTTTACGTATCTTGTGCAAGTGGGATATTGTTGGAATCGTTCTTCCCAAGAGACATATTAGAATTGATGTGGCTTGTACGTTATGATCCAAGTCGGGTCATACCCAATAACAAGCTAGACAAATACCACGATAGTTATTATTAGATATGATCTAAGTAATAATAATCAACATTTACATGTTTGGAAATAGGTTTTCTGTATTATTGCATTTGTGTGTTAAATAAATTAAGTGGATAATTTTAATTTGAGAGTTGTTATTTATTTATTTGGATAAATAAAAAAACTAAAATTGTTTATGGTTTTGAGGGGAAAAACCCAAAGTTACCCCCCACCCTCTCTCTCTCTCTCTCTCTCGTTTTGTAATTCAAAGACATGCAACGAAAGAGGTTGGTGGGTCATAATTCTTGGTTGTATCATTTAACACCTTCTCTCACACACACAAACTCTCTCTACTCTTTCTCTCCGCCGAAAACCCAAAGGAAGAATAAGAGGGTAATTTGTAAAAAGTGTAAGGATCCTATCAACCAAAGGTGTTTGTTGAAGCTCTTTTGGTATACAAGCTTGGGGTTTCCTCCATTGGAAGCTCGTCAATCACCTCATTCATCCCTTTTATTCTCGGACTTGAAGGTATGTTTTGTTAACATCCTATGGTTGTGTTTTGATAGCTTGTATATTGTATATGGATCCTGGTTTGGGTTTATACATAAACGGGTTTTATGTGAATTCGTAAATCAAGATTTAAAACCTTTAATTCCGCTGCATTTTTCTTAATAAATGATTATTTTGGACTTTGATAATCTTGCTATAACCCAACACGTACCATTCAAGACCCTCTAGACATCTTTTGTGACAACGATGGTGCGATTGATCAAATCAAGGAACCCCGTGCACATCAAAAGACGAGGCACATTGAGCGAAGATTCAACTAAATAAGGGCTGAAGTTGAAAAAGGAAAGATATGTATTCGCAAAGTTCACACTGATCAAAACATTGCGGATCCAAATAAGAGGTTAAGACAAAAAATAGGGTAAGACTATTTTGAATTTGGATTGGTGGATATTCATGTGGTATGATTATAAAGCAAGGGTTTGCTACCAAGGTTCATAGATATTTATGGGACATAAATACGACTGACCCGCCCTCAAATGTTACTGCATGGAATCCTTGTGATTGGTGATCATAAGTAAATTTGAGTAAAGGCGAATATCATAGTATCCTACGAACTGAGATACATGTTGGGTCTTGATATTCACCATGTATTACACTTTAACTTAGTTTTTCGCTGCTCTGAAACTTTACAGCACATAAGGCTAAGCTCAAGTATAGTACGAAGTAATAATGAGAGACATATGTAATCAATAGGGGATTTGTCCCTCTTATTCGTTGAGAGTTAAATATCTAAGGCCTGATTAGTTAAATCAACAGAGAATGATCACCCTGTGTCTCTGGATTTAACATGACATTTGTGGCAAAAGGATAAATGATAGTTTCAACAAAATCATTTCAACTAAGGGACTTGAAAGGGATGATGTTTTTGAATGGCACTTCGTCATGCGTATTAGGGATAATAAACCGTTGTTAGGCGGTATTTTCTAATTGCCTCAAACGTTTATGAATCTTGTGCAAGTGGGAGATTGTTGGAATCGTTCTGCCCAAGAGACATATTCGAATTGATGTGGCTTGTACGTTATGATCCAAGTCGGGTCATACCCAATAACAAGCTAGACAAACGCCACGATAATATTATTAGATATGATCTAAGTAATAATAATCAACACTTACATGTTTGGAAAATGGGTTTTCTGTATTATTGCATTTGTGTGTTAAATAAATTAAGTGGATAATTTAAATTTGAGAGTTGTTATTTATTTATTTGGATAAATAAATAAACTAAAATTGTTTATCGTTTTGAGGGGAAAAACCCAAAGTTACCCCCCACCCTCTCTCTCTCTCTCTCTCGTTTTGTAATTCAAAGACATGCAACGAAAGTGGTTGGTGGATCATAATTCTTGGTTGTATCATTTAACACCTTTTCTCACACACACAAACTCTCTCTACTCTTTCTATCGGCCGAAAACCCAAAGGAAGAACAAGAGGGTAATTTGCAAAAAGTGTAAGGATCCTATCAACCTAAGGTGTTTGTTGAAGCTCTTTCGGTATACAAGCTTGAGGTTTCCTCCATTGGAAGCTCGTCACTCAACTCAATCATCCATTTCATTCTCGGACTTGAATGTGTGTTTTGTTAACATCCTGTGGTTGGGTTTTGATACCATGTATATTGTATATGGATCCTGGTTTGGATTTATACATAAACGGGTTTTATGTTAATTGGTAAATCAAGATTTAAAACCTTTAATGCCGCTGCATTTTTCTTAATAAATGATTATTTTGGACTTTGATAATCTTGCTATAACCCAACACGTACCATTTAGGACCCTCTAGAGATCTTTTGTGACAATGATGGTGCGATTGCTTAAATCAAGGAACCCCGTGCACATCAAAAGACGAGGCATATTGAGCGAAGATTCAACTACATAAGGGCTGCAGTTGAAAAAGGAAAGATATGTATCCGCAAAGTTCACACTGATCAAAACATTGCGGATCCAAATAAGAGGTTAAGACAAATAAGAGGCTAAGTCTATTTTGAATTTGGATTGATGGATATTCATGTGGTATGAATATAAAGCAAGGGCTTGCTACCAAGGTTCATGGATATTTATGGGACATAAACACGACTGACCCGCCCTCAAATGTTACTGCATGGAATCCTTGTGATTGGTGATCATAAGTAAATTTTAGTAAAGGCGAATATCATAGTATCCTACGACCTGAGATACATGTTGGGTCTTGATATTCACCATGTATCACACTTTAACCTAGTTCTTCGCTGCTCTAAATCATTACAGCACATAAGGCTAAGCTCAAGTATAGTACGAAGTAATAATGAGAGACATATGTAGTCAATAGGGGATTTGTACCTCTTATTCATTGAGAGTTAAATGTCTAAGGCCTGATTAGTTAAATCAACAGAGAATGATCACCCTGTGTCTCTGGATTTTACATGACATTTGTGGCAAAAGGATAAATGATAGTTTCAACAAAATCATTTCAACTAAGGGACTTGAAAGGGATGATGTTTTTGAATGGCACTTCGTCATGCGTATTAGGGATAATAAACCGTTGTTAGGCGGTATTTTCTATTTGCCTCAAACATTTATGTATCTTGTGCAAGTGGGAGATTGTTGGAATCGTTCTGCCCAAGAGACATATTAGAATTGATGTGGCTTGTACGTTATGATCCAAGTCGGGTCATACCCAATAACAAGCTAGACGAACGCCACGATAATTATTATTAGATATGATCTAAGTAATAATAATCAACACTTACATGTTTGGAAAATGGGTTTTCTGTATTATTGCATTTGTGTGTTAAATAAATTAAGTGGATAATTTAAATTTGAGAGTTGTTATTTATTTATTTGGATAAATAAATAAACTAAAATTGTTTATGGTTTTGAGGGGAAGAACCCAAAGTTACCCCCCACCCTCTCTCTCTCTCTCTCTCTCTCTCCCGTTTTGTTTTTCCAAGATATGAAACAAAAGAGGTTGGAGGATCATAATTCTTGTTGTACCATTTTACACCTTCTCTCACACAAACAAACTCTCTCTACTCTTTCTCTCGGCCGAAAACCCAAAGGAAGACAAGAGGGTAGTTTGCAAAAAGTGTAAGGATTCTAGCAACCTAAGGTGTTTGTTGAAGCTCTTTTGGTATACAAGCTTGAGGTTTCCTCAACTGGAAGCTCGTCACTCAACTCATTCATCCATTTCATTCTCGGACTTGAAGGTATGTTTTGTTAACATCCTATGGTTGGGTTTTGGTACCATGTATATTGTATATGGATCCTGGTTTGGGTTTATACATAAACGGGTTTTATGTGAATTGGTAAATCAAGATTTAAAACCTTTAATGCCACTGCATTTTTCTTAATAAATGATTATTTTGGACTTTGATAATCTTGCTATAACCAACACGTACCATTTAGGACCCTCTAGAGATCTTTTGTGACAACGATGGTTCGATTGCTCAAATCAAGGAACCCCGTGCACATCAAAAGACGAGGCACATTGAGCGATGATTCAACTAAATATGGGCTGAAGTTGAAAAATGAAAGATATGTATTCGCAAAGTTCACATTGATCAAAACATTGCGGATCCAAATAAGAGGTTAAGACAAATAAGAGGGTAAGACTATTTTGAATTTGGATTGGTGGATATTCATGTGGTATGAATATAAAGCAAGAGTTTGCTACCAAGGTTCATAGATATTTTTGGGACATAAATACGACTGACCCGCCCTCAAATGTTACTGCATGGAATCCTTGTGATTGGTGATCATAAGTAAATTTTAGCAGAGCCGAATATCATAGTATCCTACGACCTGAGATACATGTTGGGTCTTGATATTCACCACGTATTACACTTTAACTTAGTTCTTCGCTGCTCTGAAACATTACAGCACATAAGGCTAAGCTCAAGTATAGTACGAAGTAATAATGAGAGACATATGTAGTCAATAGGGGATTTGTCCCTCTTATTCGTAGAGAGTTAAATGTCTAAGGCCTGACTAGTTAAATCAATAGAAAATGATCACCATGTGTCACTGGATTTAACATGACATTTGTGGCAAAAGGATAAATGATAGTTTCAACAAAATCATTTCAACTAAGGGACTTGTAAGGGATGATGTTTTTGAATGGCACTTCGTCATGCGTATTAGGGATAATAAACCGTTGTTAGGCGGTATTTTCTATTTGCCTCAAACTTTTATGTATCTTGTGCAAGTGGGAGGTTGTTGGAATCGTTCTGCCCAAGAGACATATTAGATTTGATGTGGCTTGTACGTTATGATCCAAGTCGGGTCATACCCAATAACAAGGTAGACAAACGCCACAATAAATATTATTTGATATGATCTAAGTAATAATAATCAACACTTACATGTTTGGAAAATGGGTTTTCTGTATTATTGCATTTGTTTGTTAAATAAATTATGTGGATAATTTAAATTTGAGAGTTGTTATTTATTTATTTGGATATATAAATAAACTAAAATTGTTTATGGTTTTGAGAGGAAAAACCCAAAGTTACCCCCACCCTCTCTCTCTCTCTCTCTCTCTCTCTCTCTCTCTCTCTCTCTCTCTCTCTCTCCCGTTTTGTTATTCCAAGATATGAAACGAAAGAGGTTGGTGGATCATAATTCTTGGTTGTATCATTTTACACCTTCTCTCACACACACAAACTCTCTATACTCTTTCTCTCGGCCGAAAACCCAAAGGAAGAACAAGTGTGTAACTTGAAAAAAGTGTAAGGATCCTAGCAACTTAAGGTGTTTGTTGAAGCTCTTTGGGCATACAAGCTTGAGGTTTCCTCCATTGGAAGCTCGTCACTCAACTCATTCATCCATTTCATTCTCGGACTTGAAGGTATGTTTTGTTAAGATCCTATGGTTGGGTTTTGATACCATGTATATTGTATATGGATCCTGGTTTGGGTTTATACATAAACGGGTTTTATGTGAATTGGTAAATCAAGATTTAAAACCTTTAATTCCGCTGCATTTTTCTTAATAAATGATTATTTTGGACTTTGATAATCTTGCTATTACCCAGCACGTACTATTTAGGACCCTCTAGAGATCTTTTGTGACAACGATGGTGCGATTGCTCAAATCTAGGAACCCCGTGCACATAAAAAGACGAGGCACATTGAGCGAAGATTCAACTACATAAGGGCTGAAGTTGAAAAAGGAAAGATATATATTCGGAAAGTTCACACTGATAAAAAACATTGAGGATCCAAATAAGAGGGTAACACTATTTTGAATTTGGATTGGTGGATATTCATGTGGTATGAATATAAAGCAAGGGTTTGCTACCAAGGTTCATAGATATTTGTGGGACATAAATAGGACTGACCCGCCCTCAAATGTTACTGCATGGAATCCTTGTGATTGGTGATCATAAGTAAATTTGAGTAAAGGCGAATATCATAGTATCCTTCGACCTGAGATACATGTTGGGTCTTGATATTCACCAAGTATTACACTTTAACTTAGTTCTTCGCTGCTCTAAAACATTACAGCAAATAAGGCTAAGCTCAAGTATAGTACGAAGTAATAATGAGAGACATATGTAGTCAATAGGCGATTTGTCCCTCTTATTCGTTGAGAGTTAATTGTCTAAGGCCTGATTAGTTAAATCATCAGAGAATGATCACCCAGTGTCTCTGGATTTAACATGACATTTGTGGCAAAATGATAAATGATAGTTTCACCAAAATCATTTCAACTAAGGGACTTGAAAGGGATGTTGTTATTGAAAGGCACTTCGTCATGCGTATTAGGGAAAATAAACCATTGTTAGGCGGTATTTTCTATTTGCATCAATCTTCTATGTATCTTGTGCAAGTGGGAGAATGTTGGAATCGTTCTACCCAAGAGAAATATTAGAATTGATGTGGCTAGTACGTTATGATCCAAGTCGGGTCATACCCAATAACAAGCTAGACAAACGCCATCATAATTATTATTAGATATGATCTAAGTAATAATAATCAACACTTACTTGTTTGGAAAATGGGTTTTCTAGATTATTGCATTTGTGTGTTAAATAAATTATGCGGATAATTTAAATTTGAGAGTTGTTATTTATTTATTTGGATAAATAAATAAACTAAAATTGTTTATGGTTCTGATGGGAAAAACCCAAAGGTACCCCCCACCCTCTCTCTCTCTCTCTCTCTCTCTCTCTCTCTCTCTCTCTCTCTCCTGTTTTGTTATTCCAAGACATGCAACGAAAAAGTTTGGTGGATCATAATTCTTGGTTGTATCATTTTCACCTTCTCACTCACACACAAACTCTCTCTACTCTTTCTCCCGGCCGAAAACCCAAAGGAAGAACAAGAGGGTAATTTGCAAAAAGTGAAGGATCCTAGCATCCTAAGGTGTTTGTTGAAGCTCTTTGGGTATACAAGCTTGAGGTTTCCTCCATTGGAAGCTCGTCACTCAACTCATTCATCCCTTTCATTCTCGGACTTGAAGGTATGTTTTCTTAACATCCTATGGTTGTGTTTTGATAGCATGTATATTGTATATGGATCCTGGTTTGGGTTTATACATAAACGGGTTTTATGTGAATTGGTAAATCAAGATTTAAAACCTTTATTCCGCTGCATTTTCCTTAATAAGTTATTATTTTGGACTTTGATAATCTTACTATAACCCAACACGTACCATTCAGAACCCTCTAGAGATCTTTTGTAACAACGATGGTGCGATTGCTCAAATCAAGGAACCCCGTGAACATCAAAACACGAGGCACATTGAGCGGAGATTCAACTACATAAGGGCTGAAGTTGAAAAAGGAAAGATATGTATTTGCAAAGTTCACACTAATCAAAACATTGCGGATCCAAATAAGAGGGTAAGACAAAAAAGAGGGTAAGACTATTTTGAATTTGGATTGGTGGATATTCATGAGTTATAAATATAAAGAAAGGGTTTGCTACCAAGGTTCATAGATATTTATGGGACATAAATAGGACTGACCCGCCCTCAAATGTTACTGCAATGAATCCTTGTGATTGGTGACCATAAGTAAATTTGAGTAAAGGTGAATATCATAGTATCCTTCGACCTGAGATACATGTTGGGTCTTGAAATTCACCAAGTATTACACTTTAACTTAGTTCTTCGCTGCTCTGAAACATTACAGCACATAAGGCTAAGCTCAAGTATAGTACGAAGTAATAATGAGAGACATATGTAGTCAATAAAGGATTTGTCCCTCTTATTCGTTGAGAGTTAATGTCTAAGGCCTGATTAGTTAAATCAACAGAGAATGATCACCCTGTGTCTCTGTATTTAACATGACATTTGTGGCAAAAGGATAAATGATAGTTTCAACAAAATCATTTCAACTAAGGGACTTGAAAGGGATGATGTTTTTGAATGGCACTTCATCATGCGTATTAGGGATAATAAACCGCTGTTAGGCGGTATTTTCTATTTGCCTCAAACTTTTATGTATCTTGTGCAAGTGGGAGATCGTTGGAATCGTTCTGCCCAAGAGACATATTAGCAACCTAAGGTGTGTGTTGAAGCTCTACGGGTATACAAGCTTGAGATTTCCTCCATTGGAAGCTCGTCACTCAACTCAATCATCCATTTCATTCTCGGACTTGAATGTGTGTTTTGTTAACATCCTGTGGTTGGGTTTTGATACCATGTATATTGTATATGGATCCTGGTTTGGATTTATACATAAACGGGTTTTATGTGAATTGGTAAATCAAGATTTAAAACCTTTAATACCGCTGCATTTTTCTTATTAAATGATTATTTTGGACTTTGATAATCTTGCTATTACCCAACACGTACCATTTAAGACCCTCTAGAGATCTTTTGTGACAAAGATGGTGCGATTGCTCAAATCAAGGAACCCCGTGCACATCAAAAGACGAGGCACATTGAGCGATGATTCAAATACATAAGGGCTGAGGTTGGAAAAGAAAAGATATGTATCCGCAAAGTTCACACTGATCAAAACATTGCGGATCCAAATAAGAGGTTAAGACAAATAAGAGGCTAAGACTATTTTGAATTTGGATTGGTGGATATTCATGTGGTATGAATATAAAGCAAGAGTTTGCTACCAAGGTTCATAGATATTTTTGGGACATAAATACGACTGACCCGCCCTCAAATGTTACTGCATGGAATCCTTGTGATTGGTGATCATAAGTAAATTTTAGCAGAGGCGAATATCATAGTATCCTTTGACCTGAGATACATGTTAGGTCTTGATATTCACCAAGTATTACACTTTAACTTAGTTCTTCGCTGCTCTGATACATTACAGCACATAAGGCTAAGCTCAAGTATAGTACGAATTAATAATGAGGGACATATATAGTCAATAGGGGATTTGTCCCTCTTATTCATTGAGAGTTAAATGTCTAAGGCCCGATTAGTTAAATCAACAGAGAATGATCACCCTTTGTCTCTGGATTTAACATGACATTTGTGGCATAAGGATAAATGATAGTTTCACCAAAATCATATCAACTAAGGGACCTGAAAGGGATGATGTTATTGAATGGCACTTCGTCATGCGTATTAGGGATAATAAACCGTTTTTAAGCCATATTTTCTATTTGCATCAATCTTCTTTGTATCTTGCGCAAGTGGGAGAATGTGGGAATCGTTCTGCCCAAGAGACATATTATAATTGATGTGGGTAGTACGTTATGATCCAAGTCGGGTCATACCCATTAACAAGCTAGACAAACGCCACGATAATTATTATTAGATACGATCTAAGTAATAATAATCAACAATTACATATTTGGAAAATGGGTTTTCTGGATTATTGCATTTGTGTGTTATATAAATTATGTGGATAATTTAAATTTGAGAGTTGTTTTTTATTTATTTGGATAAATAAATAAATTAAAATTGTTTATGGTTTTGGGGAGAAAAACCAAAAGGTGCCCCCTCTCTCTCTCTCTCTCTCTCTCTCTCTCTCTCTCTCCTGTTTTGTTATTCAAGACATGCAAAGAAAGAGATTGGTGGATCATAATTCTTGGTTGTATCATTTTACAGCTTCTCTCACACACGCAAACTCTCTCTACTCTTTCTCTCGACCGAAAACCAATGGAAGAACAAGAGGGTAATTTGCAAGAAGTGTAAGGATCCTAGCAACCTAAGGTGTTTGTTGACGCTCTTAAGGTCTACAAACTTGAGGTTTCCTCCATTGGAAGCTCGTCACTCAGCTCATTCATCCCTTTCATTCTCGGACTTGAAGGTATGTTTTGTTAACATCCTATGGTTGTGTTTTGATAACATGTATATTGTATATGGATCCTGGTTTGGTTTTATACATAAACGGGTTTATGTGAATTGGTAAATCAAGATTTAAAACCTTTATTCTGCTGCATTTTCCATAATAAATTATTATTTTGGACTTTAATAATCTTGCTATAACCCAACACGTACCATTCAGGACCCTCTAGAGATCTTTTGCGACAACGATGGTGCGATTGCTCAAATCAAGGAACCCCATGAACATCAAAACACGAGACACATTGAGCGGAGATTCAACTACATAAGGGATGAAGTTGAAAAAGGAAAGATATGTATTTGCAAAGTTCACACTAATCAAAACATTGTGGATCCAAATAAGAGGGTAAGACAAATAAGAGGTTAAGACTATTTTGAATTTGGATTAGTGGATTTTCATGAGGTGTGAATATAAAGCAAGGGTTTGCTACCAAGGTTCATAGATATTTATGGGACATAAATAGGACAGACCCGCCCTCAAATGTTACTTCATGGAATCCTTGTGATTGGTGATCATAAGTAAATTTGAATAAAGGCGAATATCATAGTATCCTTCGACCTGAGATACATGTTGGGTCTTGAAATTCACCAAGTATTACACTTTAACTTAGTTCTTCGCTGCTCTGAAACATTACATCACATAAGGCTAAGCTCAAGTATAGTACGAAGTAATAATGAGAGACATATGTAGGGGATTTCTCCCTCTTATTCGTTGAGAGTTAAATGTCTAAGGCCTGATTAGTTAAATCAACAGAGAATGATCACCCTTTGTCTCTGGATTTAACATGACATTTGTGGAAAAAGGATAAATGATAGTTTCAACAAAATCATTTCAACTAAGGGACCTGAAAGGGATGATGTTATTGAATGGCACTTCATCATGCGTATTAGGGATAATAAACCGTTGTTAGGCGGTATTTTCTATTTGTATCAATCTTCTATCTATCTTGTGCAAGTGGGAGAATATTGGAATCGTTCGACCCAAGAGACATATTAGAATTGATGTGGCTAGTACGTTATGATCCAAGTCGGGTAATACCCAATAACAAGCTAGACAAACGCCAGGATAATTATTATTAGATATGATCTAAGTAATAATAATCAACACTTAGATGTTTGGAAAATTGGTTTTCTGGATAATTGCATTTGTGTGTTAAATAAATTATGTGGATAATTTAAATTTGAGAGTTGTTATTTATTTATTTGGATAAATAAATAATTTAAAATTGTTTATGGTTTTGGGGAGAAAAACCAAAAGGTGCCCCCCCTCTCTCTCCTGTTTTGTTATTCAAGACATGCAAAGAAAGAGATTGGTGGATCATAATTCTTGGTTGTATCATTTTACAGCTTCTCTCACACACGCAAACTCTCTCTACTCTTTCTCTCGACCGAAAACCAAAGGAAGAACAAGAGGGTAATTCGCAAGAAGTGTAAGGATCCTAGCAACCTAAGGTGTTTGTTGACGCTCTTAAGGTATACAAACTTGAGGTTTCCTCCATTGGAAGCTTGTCACTCAGCTCATTCATCCCTTTCATTCTCGGACTTGAAGGTATGTTTTGTTAACATCCTATGGTTGTGTTTTGATAACATGTATATTGTATATGGATCCTGGTTTGGTTTTATACATAAACGGGTTTTATGTGAATTGGTAAATCAAGATTTAAAACCTTTATTCTGCTGCGTTTTCCATAATAAATTATTATTTTGGACTTTAATAATCTTGCTATAACCCAACACGTACCATTCAGAACCCTCTAGAGATCTTTTGTGACAACGATGGTGCGATTGCTCAAATCAAGGAACCCCGTGAACATCAAAACACGAGACACATTGAGTGGAGATTCAACTACATATGGGATGAAGTTTAAAAAGCAAAGATATGTATTTGCAAAGTTCAAACTTATCAAAACATTGCGGATCCAAATAAGAGGGTAAGACAAATAAGAGGTTAAGACTATTTTGAATTTGGATTAGTGGATTTTCATGAGGAGTGAATATAAAGCAAGGGTTTGCTACCAAGGTTCATAGATATTCATGGGACATAAATAGGACTGACCCGCCCTCAAATGTTACTGCGTGGAATCCTTGTGATTGGTGATCATAAGTAAATTTGAATATAGGCGAATATCATAGTATCCTTCGACCTGAGATACATGTTGGGTCTTGATATTCACCATGTATTAAACTTTAACTTAGTTCTTCGATGCTCTGATACATTACAGCACATAAGGCTAAGCTCAAGTATAGTACGAAGTAATATTGAGAGACATATGTAGTCAATAGGGGATTTGTCCCTCTTATTCATTGAGAGTTAAATGTCTAAGGCCTGATTAGTTAAATCAACAGAGAATGATCACCCTTTGTCTCTGGATTTAACATGACATTTGTGGAATAAGGATAAATGATAGTTTCACCAAAATCATCTCAACTAAGGGAGCTAAAAGGGATGATGTTATTGAATGGCACTTCGTCATGCGTATTAGGGATAATAAACTGTTTTTAAGCCGTATTTTCTATTTGCATCAATCTTCTATGTATGTTGTGCAAGTGGGAGAATGTTGGAATCGTTCTGCCCAAGAGACATATTAGAATTGATGTGGGTAGTACGTTATGATCCAAGTCGGGTAATACCCAATAACAAGCTAGACAAACGCTAGGATAATTATTATTAGATATGATCTAAGTAATAATAATCAACACTTACATGTATGGAAAATGGGTTTTCTGGATTATTGCATTTGTGTGTTAAATAAATTATGCGGATAATTTAAATATGTTAGTTGTTATTTATTTATTTAGATACACAAATAAACTAAAATTGTTTATGGTTTTGGGAGAAAAACCAACAGGTGCCCCCCCCCCTCTCTCTCTCTCTCCTGTTTTGTTATTCCAGATTTGCAAAGAAAGAGAATGGCAGATCATAATTCTTGGTTGTATCATTTTACAGCTTCTCTCACACACGCAAACTCTCTCTACTCTTTCTCTTGACCGAAAACCAAAGGAAGAACAATAGGGTAATTTGCAAGAAGTGTAAGGATCCTAGCAACCTAAGGTGTTTGTTGAAGCTCTTAGGGTATACAAACTTGAGGTTTCCTCCATTGGAAGCTCGTCACTCAACTCATTCATCCCTCTCATTCTTGGACATGAACGTATGTTTTGTTAACATCCTATGGTTGTGTTTTGATAGCATGTATATTGTATATGGATCCTGTTTTGGGTTTATACCTAAGCTGGTTTTATGTGAATTGGTAAATCAAGATTTAAAACCTTTAATTCCGCTGCATTTTCCTTAATAAATGATTATTTTGGACTTTGATAATCTTGCTATAACCCAACATGTACCATTAAGGACCCTCTAGAGATCATTTGTGACAACGACGGTGTGATTGCTCAAATCAAGGAACCCCGTGCACATCAAAAGACGAGGCACATTGAGCGGAGACTCAACTTCATAAGGGATGAAGTTGAAAAAGGAAAGACAAGTATTCGCAAAGTTCACACTTATCAAAACATTGCGGATCCAAATAAGAGGGTAAGACTATTTTGAATTTGGATTGGTGGATATTCATGAGGTGTGAATATAAAGCAAGGGTTTGCTACCAAGGTTCATAGATATTTATGGGAGATAAATAGGACTGACCCGCCCTCAAATGTTACTGCATGGAATCCTTGTGATTGGTGATCATAAGTAAATTTGAGTAAAGGCGAATATCATAGTATCCTTCGACCTGAGATACATGTTGGGTCTTGATATTCACCAAGTATTACACTTTAACTTAGTTCTTCGCTGCTCTGAAACATTACAGCACATAAGGCTAAGCTCAAGTATAGTACGAAGTAATAATGAGAGACATATGTAGTCAATAAAGGATTTGTCCCTCTTATTCATTGAGAGTTAATGTCTAAGGCCTTATTAGTTAAATCATCAGAGAATGATCACCCCGTGTCTCTGGATTTAACATGACATTTGTGGCAAAAGGATAAATGATAGTTTCACCAAAATCATTTCAACTAAGGGACTTGAAAGGAATGATGTTATTGAATGGCACTTCGTCATGCGTATTAGGGATAATAAACCGTTGTTAGGCGGTATTTTCTATTTGTATCAATCTTCTATCTATCTTGTGCAAGTGGGAGAATGTTGGAATCGTTCGACCCAAGAGACATATTAGAATTGATGTGGCTAGTACATTATCATCCAAGTCGGGTAATACCCAATAACAAGCTAGACAAACGCCAGGATAATTATTATTAGATATGATCTAAGTAATAATAATCAACACTTAGATGTTTGGAAAATTGGTTTTCTGGATTATTGCATTTGTGTGTTAAATAAATTATGCGGATAATTTAAATTTGAGGGTTGTTATTTATTTATTTGTATAAACAAATAAACTAAAATTGTTTAGGGTTTTGGGAAGAAAAACCAAAAGGTGCCCCCCCCCCCCCCCCCGCTCTCTCTCTCTCTCCTGTTTTGTTATTCCAGACATTCAAAGAAATAGATTGGTGGATCATAATTCTTGGTTGTATCATTTTACAGCTTCTCTCGCACATGCAAACTCTCTCTACTCTTTCTCTTGACCGAAAACCAAAGGAAGAACAATAGGGTAATTTGCAAGAAGTGTAAGGATCCTAGCAACCTAAGGTGTTTGTTGAAGCTCTTAGGGTATACAAACTTGAGGTTACCTCCATTGGAAGCTCGTCACTCAACTCATTCATCCCTCTCATTCTTGGACATGAAGGTATGTTTTGTTAACATCCTATAGTTGTGTTTTGATAGCATGTATATTGTATATGAATCCTGTTTTGGGTTTATACCTAAGCTGGTTTTATGTGAATTGGTAAATCAAGATTTAAAACATTTAATTCCGCTGCATTTTCCTTAATAAATGATTATTTTGGACTTTGATAATCTTGCTATAACCCAACATGTACCATTAAGGACCCTCTAGAGATCATTTGTAACAACGATGGTGTGATTGCTCAAATCAAGGAACCCCGTGCACATCAAAAGACGAGGCACATTTAGCGGAGACTCTAATACATAAGGGATGAAGTTGAAAAAGGAAAGACATGTATTCGCAAAGTTAACACTTATCAAAACATTGCGGATCCAAATAAGTGGGTAAGACAAATAAGAGGGTAAGACTAATTTGAATTTGGATTGGTGGATATTCATGATGTGTGAATATAAAGCAAGGGTTTGCTACCAAGGTTCATAGATATTTATGGGACATAAATTGGACAGACCCGCCCTCAAATGTTACTGCATGGAATCCTTGTGATTGGTGATCATAAGTAAATTTGAGTAAAGGAGAATATCATAGCATCCTTCGACCTGAGATACATGTTGGGTCTTGATATTCACCAAGTATTACACTTTAACTTAGTTCTTCGCTGCTCTGAAACATTACAGCACATAAGGCTAAGCTCAAGTATAGTACGAAGTAATAATGAGAGACATATGTAGTCAATAAAGATTTGTCCCTCTTATTCTTTGAGAGTTAATGTCTAAGGCCTGTTTAGTTAAATCATCAGAGAATGATCACCTTGTGTCTCTGGATTTAACATGACATTTGTGGCAAAAGGATAAATGATAGTTTCACCAAAATCATTTCAACTAAGGGACTTGAAAGGGATGATGTTATTGAATGGCACTTCGTCATGCGTATTAGGGATAATAAACCTTTGTTAGGTGGTATTTTCTATTTGTATCGATCTTCTATCTATCTTGTGCAAGTGGGAGAATGTTGGAATCGTTCGACCCAAGAGACATATTAGAATTGATGTGGCTAGTACATTATGATCCAAGTCGGGTAATACCCAATAACAAGCTAGACAAAAGCCAGGATAACTACTATTAGATATGATCTAACTAATAATAATCAACACTTAGATGTTTGGAAAATTGGTTTTCTGGATTATTGCATTTGTGTGTTAAATAAATTATGCGGATAATTTAAATTTGAGAGTTGTTATTTATTTATTTGGATAAATAAATAAACTAAAATTGTTAATGGTTTTGAGGGGAAAAACCCAAAGGTAACCCCCACCCTCTCTCTCTCCTATTTTGTTATTCCAAGACATGCAACGAAAAAGGTTGGTGGATCTTAATTCTTGGTTGTATCATTTTACACCTTCTCTCTCACACACAAACTCTCCCTACTCTTTCTCTCGGCCGAAAACCCAATGGAAGAACAAGAGGGTAATTTGCAAAATGTGTAAGGATCCTAGCAACCTAAGGTGTTTGTTGAAGCTCTTTGGGTATACAAGCTTGAGGTTTCCTCCATTTGAAGCTTGTCACTCAACTCATTCATCACTTTCATTCTCAGACTTGAAGTTATGTTTTGTTAACATCCTATGGTTGTATTTTGATAGCATGTATATTGTATATGGATCCTGGTTTGGGTTTATACGTAAACGGGTTTTATGTGAATTGGTAAATTAAGATTTAAAACCTTTATTCCGCTGCATTTTCCATAATAAATTATTATTTTGGACTTTGATTGTCTTGCTATAACCCAACACGTACCATTTAGGACCCTCTAGAGATCTTTTGTGACAACGATGGTGCGATTGCCCAAATCAAGGAACCCCGTGCACATCAAAAGAAAAGGCACATTGAGCGAAGATTCAACTAAATAAGGGCTGAAGTTGAAAAAGGAAAGATATGTATTCGCAAAGTTCACACTGATCAAAACATTGCGGATCCAAATAAGAGGTTAATAAAAATAAGTGGGTAAGACTATTTTGAATTTGGATTGGTGGATATTCATGTGGTATGAATATAAAGCAAGGGTTTGCTACCAAGGTTCATAGATATTTATGGGACATAAATACGACTGACCCGCCCTCAAATGTTACTGCATGGAATCCTTGTGAATGGTGATCATAGGTAAATTTGAGTAAAGGTGAATATCATAGTATCCTTCGACCTGAGATACATGTTGGGTCTTGATATTCACCAAGTATTACACTTTAAATTAGTTCTTCGCTGCTCTGATACATTACAGCACATAAGGCTAAGCTCAAGTATAGTACGAAGTAATAATGAGAGACATATGTAGTCAATAGGGGATTTGTCCCTCTTATTCATTGAGAGTTAAATGCTTAGGCCTGATTAGTTAAATCATCAGAGAATGATCACCCTGTGTCTCTGGATTTAACATGACATTTGTGGCAAAAGGATAAATGATAACTTCACCAAAATCATTTCAACTAAGGGACTTTAAAGGGATGATGATATTGAATGGCACTTCGTCATGCGTATTAGGGATAATAAACCGTTGTTAGGCGGTATTTTCTATTTGCATCAATCTTCTATGTATCTTGTGCAAGTGGGAGAATGTTGGAATTGTTCTGCCCAAGAGACATATTAGAATTGATGTGGCTAGTACGTTATGATCCAAGTCGGGTCATACCCAATAACAAGCTAGACAAACGCCACGATAATTATTACTAGATATGATCTAATTAATAATACTCAACAATTACATATTTGGAAAATGGGTTTTCTGGATTATTGCATTTGTGTGTTAAATAAATTATGTGGATAATTTAAATTTGAGAGTTGTTATTTATTTATTTGGATAAATAAATAAACTAAAATTGTTTATGGTTTTGGGGAGAAAAACCTAAAGGTGCCCCCCCCCCCCCCCCGCCTCTTTGTCTCTCTCTCCTGTTATGTTATTCAAGACAAGCAAAGAAAGAGATTGGTGGATCATAATTCTTGGTTGTATCATTTTACTGCTTCTCTCACACACGCAAACTCTCTCTACTCTTTCTCTCGACCGAAAACCAAAGGAAGAACAAGGGGGTAATTTGCAGGAAGTGTAAGGATCATAGCAACCTAAGGTGTTTGTTAAAGCTCTTAGGGTATACAAACTTGAGGTTTCCTCCATTGGAAGCTCGTCACTCAACTCATTCATCCCTTTCATTCTCGGACTTGAAGGTATGTTTTGTTTACTTCCTATGGTTGTGTTTTGATAGCATGTATATTGTATATGGATCCTGTTTTGGGTTTATACCTAAACTGGTTTTATGTGAATTCGTAAATCAAGATTTAAAACCTTTAATTCCGCTGCATCTTCCTTAATAAATGATTATTTTGGACTTTGATAATCTTTCTATAACCCAACATGTACCATTAAGGACCCTCTAGAGATCATTTGTGACAACGATTGTGTGATTGCTCAAATCAAGCAACCCCGTGCACATCAAAAGACGAGACACATTGAGCGGAGATTCAAATACATAAGGGATGAAGTTGAAAAAGGAAAGATATGTATTCGCAAAGTTCACACTTATCAAAACATTGCGGATCCAAATAAGAGGGTAAGACAAATAAGAGGGTTAAGACTATTTTGAATTTGGATTGGTGGATATTCATGAGGTGTGAATATAAAGCAAGGGTTTGCTACCAAGGTTCATAGATATTTATGGGACATAAATAGGTTTGACCCGCCCTCAAATGTTACTGCATGGAATCCTTATGAGTATAGGCGAATATCATAGTATCCTCCAACCTGAGATACATATTGGGTCTTGATATTCACCAAGTATTACACTTTGACTTTGTTCTTCGCTGCTCTGAAACATGACTATACATAAGGCTAAGGTCAAGTTTGGTACAAGGTGATTGTAAGAGACGTATGTAGTCAAAAGGGGATTTGTCCCTCTTATTCCTTGAGAGTTAGATGTCTAAGGCCTGATAAGTTGAATCAATAGAGAATGATCACTCTGTGTCTTTGGATTTTACATGACATCTGTGACAAAAGGATAAATGATAGATTCACCTAAATCATTTTATAGTGAGGGACTTGAAGGGGATGATGTTATTGAATGGCACTTCGTCATACGTATTAGGGGTAGTAAGCCGTTGTTAGGAAGTATTTTTTATTTGCATCAATCTTCTATGTATCTTGTGCAAGTGGGAGATTGTTGGAATCGGTCTGCCCAAGACACATATTAGTGTTGATGTGGCTAGTACGTTATGATTAAAGTCGGGTCATACCCAATAACAAGCTAGACAAGCACCCACGACTTTTATTTTAAGATATGATCTAACAAATAAATATCAACACTTACGATATTTAGAAAATAGGTTTCTAAATAATTGCACTTGTGTGATAAATAAATTATATGGATAATTTATATTATGATAGAAGATATTTTATAATGTTGTTTAAGTTGTTTAAATAACATAATACATGTTACATACAATATCTTATGTTACATTTTATTATGTAACAAATATATAACATAAGTAATTAATTTGAAAGGTTTTGAATAATTAGGAGGGAATTTCTTTCTCTCTCATATATTTATAAATACACATTTTCAATAACATGCGTAAGAATTGGTTGGACAAGAGAAGTGTGCAAAGGTTGCATCTTCTCTCTCTCTATCTCTCTCACACAAAAAATTTGCAAGTACAGTCTTTCTTTTTCTCTCTTGAATTCGGCCAAGATAGGAAGGAACAAAAAGGAGTTTTCAAGTGTGAAATCCTAGCATATCAAGGGTGTCTTGTTGGTGGCTTGTGGGTATACGAGCTTGAGGTGTTCTACTTTGAAGACTAGCCGTTCAATCCTCACCCTCTTAATCTTTTTTAGCATCTTGAAAGGTAGTATGCTAAAACACCCTATGGTTGTTTTGATAGCATGTGTTTCGTATATGGATCCGGGCATTGGTTTTATATAAAATCGGTTTTATATTAATTAAATTAACAAGATTAAAACTTTATTATCCGCTGCGTTTTTCATATAAATGGATTTATATAACTTTGATAATCTTGTTAAAAACCAACAAGTATAAATAATGCTCTCTCTCTCTCTCTGATCAAGATTACAAAAACTATTACAAATTATGACAATGTAAAGGCTATTATACATCACCCTCTAAAACGCATAAGTCTCCTGGCGTATAAGTCTTATACGTTTGTTAGACTTATACGATCCTTAACAACATTATAAGAATTACAATTCAGCCCATATAACATACACATATGGCATATTTAGCCCATTAACACCACAAGACATAGCATTAGACATAATGCTCTAACAAGACTGACGAAGCCGTATATAACTTATCTTAAATTACACAGTTACACTAAAAGACAGCTGAGCATCATGAACTTTGAAGACTTAGAAAATTTGTTTAAAGCTGTAGAAACAAAGGAAAAAGAGGATGATAAGAGAAAACTTGAACAAAGAAAAGTGGATGAACTTAAAAGAAAAGCTAGTGCGTTGAAGAAGTTTGGAGAAAAAATTGCATTCCTGGTTGATAATGGTTTCCATTTGAACATGCTAAAATTATGTAGAAGAAAGATTTGGAGATGTTGTTCAGACAAATATCACAAAGATTATAAAATGAAGTAGATGTTGTTGCTGAACAAATGAAACAAAGAAATAATAAAAGAATCAAAACAAGAATACGAGGAAAATATAATAAGGAAAGAAAAGGCTGATAGAGCCAGGTTATGGTTGGATGAGGAGGAGAAAAAGAAGTTATTACAAGAAAAAATAACTCTTCTTGAAAGATTGATGGAAGCAAGAGGAGTGGGAGATGAGATTAGCAAGCTGACTGAAAGTCAAAAGGAAGAACTATAAGAGTCAGAACATACCAAATATACGATTGAGTTAAAAGAAGCCTACAACACTGATAAACCATATCAAGCTCCTTCCCTTATAAATAAAGTGAAAGAAGCAGATAGAATCAAAACGTTGAGACAAGCCATGTTGAACAAAGGGATGTCTACAAGTGTTTTTGATAATCTTGGCCAAGCACAACTGAAAACTCTGTCTTACACTGAAAAGGTTCATTGGGAGAAAGTGGAAGAAGAACACAGAAGACTACTGTCACTTCAATGAGGGCCAAAAGGACAACCAGTGCAAAGACAAAGATCCAAATGAACAACTTGATAGAGAGACAATAAGAGATGATCAACACGTTGTCTAAAGAAGGGGGTGACTATCTGAAGTTGATAATGATGAGAAAAGGTGAAATTGTGAAGTTGTATGAACAAAAAGGGCATGTGAGAAGACCCGAACCTAAAAGACTATATACTTCAAGGGCTTCCACCGTAAATGTCCCAATTCCAACCACAATTCAAAGCTGCAAAGAAAACAAAGGCCACCTTCAAATGTGGACCTGCCTAAGAACCTTTACTTTGACTTAAGAACAATAACTATCAAAGTTATCATTACATGTGGTGAATTGAAGACAATTGTGTTTAAAGATGACTTCCAGGAATTCAATAGATGACAACTAGAGGAAATGGATAGACTCATCTTGTATGTTTACCAAGAAAGACAGTGATTTGCTTGAAAACAAAGGAAAGAACTTTCTAAGTTCTTAAAAGAATAACCTAGAAAGGTATTTCCTTTACTTAACAAGAAAAGGAAGCTGGAGTACACTCAAGCTGAACGAACAAAGAGCCAGAGAAGGATGAGTGATATTAGGATGACTGAGTTATCCTACAACCAATCAAGGAAATACTCATATCCTCTGGCCACCATGAAAGAGTGCATCAGCATGAAGCAACAGATGATGAGGCAGAACTATGAAGTCCATAAGAATGTTAAAATTTCAAAGATAGTCTATGAACAGAAGACTCAATCATTCATATTGAGAAATTCAAAAGGATCGACCTTAGGCATCATTGAACATGACACTGAACTAGAGTATACCATCTCAACATCCACATCATAGGGAAATCTCTTTATTTCAGCAGAAGGCAGCTGCAATCAAATATGACAGAAGACATGAAGCTGGAATCTTAAAAAGATAAAGGCTTTTTGTTTTATTTTGTTAAATTTGATTTGTAATGTCCAAGTGACAACCTTTTTGAATATGTAATTTTCTATATGTAATGTAATTTTTCTTTTAGAATCTGAGGTGTATTTTGACAAAGTGTAAGTAACCTACATGTGTTTATGTCTGAGTTTGTTCCAATCTTGGGGGGGAGATTGTTGGGATCAAGTTTTGACAAAGATGGATTGGAATCTTCTCAATTTCCACTAAGAAATGGCCAAGTATGGAATTTGAGCAAACCAGGCACTCCGAACAAGACTAAAACTTATTCAAGCAAGGAATTTTACTTTCGATCAAAGTTATCTTCTATATATCTTCTAAGTGTTAGTTCGAGCAAACTGAATTTCATCAAGAAAGTTTGTTCTTCAAGTCGAGCAAGGTTTGTTTCTACATTCATATCCTAGCTCCCTGGCAGGGAATTGACCAGCTTATTATTTATCTCAGCAGCGGTCAAGTTTATGTTTGCATATCGCATTTCAGTCACCAGAGATATAAATCTTTGTAATTGTGTTTCCAAAGACTCTCTCAGAACATGACTGAACATATTGAATTTTTTCGTAAAAGGTCTTGTCGACTTCTTCTCATGTCCTCATTTCCCTCATACACTTCAATGAGGGCTTTCCATAAAGCCATAGCAGACTGTAATTCACTAAATCCCAAGGCAATTTTGGGTGAAACTGCCATAGTTAAGGTAGCAAAAGCCTTTTCGTCCTCTTCAATTTTTTTCAAATTCTTCATCGTCATACAATTCGACAGGCTTCACAACCACTTCTTTAGAATTTTCTCGTTGATAGGTGATAGCTTGAGGATCCCAAACAATTCTCCTCCAAATCTTTGCATATTTCATCTTCACATATTTTTCAAATCTAAACTTCTACTCGGTAAACCCCTCATGAGACAATAAACGGGGTACATCAGTAGCAGTTCCCATAATGGAGTCCAATTCTTGATGCAGAGCAACATTTGATGAGTTATTGGTTACTCGGTCCATATTAAGTGAAAACCCAATACTGGTCCAAATCAGAAGTCCAATTATAAATTCATTTTAAATTAAGGCTCAACAGAACAAGCCCAGATACACAGTCACAGCCGAAAACAACAAGCATTGACCAAGAACTCAGAAAGTCAACTGATAAGTCCTAAAATTAACCGAGAACAATGGAAGTCAACCGAGAACAGTTGAAATTGACCGGGAACAATGGAAGTCAATAGAGAACACTTGAAATTGACCGAGAACAGTGAAAGTCAACCGAGATCACTTGAAACTAGCCGAAAACCACCAAAATCTTCCAAGAACTAATGAATATTGGCCCAGTACCCTTAAATAATCCCGAGAACAACATAGTAATGCCCGAAAATGATTTAAATTTCCCGAGAACACCCAAAGGAGCTTTGACCAGATAAGTTTGGTAACAAACTAAATCCAGAAATCAAAATTAACTCAATGTTCAACCCAAATAGCCTCTTTCCTTATCCGATGAGTAGTTCACAAGAAATACGAACACCACAGCTACCAAGATAATCAATAAAACACAATCTTTAAATCTGTGATATCACAACCGAGCCTAGAAAAGGTCAATTGGCTCTGACACCAATTGTATGTCCCGTGAATGGAACTTTCCATCTAATATCAACTAAACTCGTGATTAGGCGTAATCTTACACGAGTGGATTCAATGAAACGTTAGTAAAACACAAAAAGAACACTTTATGATGCTTTAAAACACATGTATATTCACGTCGGGTGCCTAAGCACAATGGGTTACAAAACAAACAACACTTCTCTCTCTCTTTCACACGTCTGCCACAAATTAACCTAGCTACAAGGTTTATATAGTAACTACACACAATCCCAACACTACCCAAAAGCCCACCGAGATCCATATGGATCCTAGTTGACAATGTAAGCCCAAAACCAAATATAAAGCATACTACAGTTAGTCCAACAATCTCCCCTTCATTTGTATCTTTAACTTCAATCATGCTCAAGTACATTTACATCCTCTTCTTTGTATTCACTAGCCCACAAACCTGTATGAATAATCGACCCAACCATGCCTCTATACTCATTAGCAGCTGGCTCGTACAACGGCTCAACCATGATTTGAAAATTGCTAAGAGTTTTTGGTTTCTTTTTCGCCAAATTTTAAAAAGTCACGTGGATCAACAATCTGGAACTGCCCCTTTCTTAGACGAATAACTATCACCTTCATATTTCTAGAATTTCATTTCATCCACTACTCCATCGGTGATTCTTGTAGTGAGAGGAATGTGACACGCCTTCTTTGTTGCTGGCCACATGACATTGACCATGGTTTTCTCGGTTTTAGGATCCCAAACCCCTTTGGCTTTCTTTAATAAATTTTAGCTATAGTAATATTAGGGAATCCACGATCAACTTGATTCTTTAAAAAGTTCCAGAAGTCGGTAGCCATTTCATCGTGGTTGGGTTGTGAAAAGGAGAGTTGATCAAATCTCTCAGATTAACCTTTGTCCATGACCCAAAGTCCTTCATCTTCTTATAATACTCAGTCTTTCCCGACTTTCTTTTGACCCACCACATGGATTTATCAATATTGTATCCTCACGACATAACTCTTGATCTATCACCGTATTTATCAGAGAATCCCCTTTCAAATTCAATAATGAATTTCTCAGGGTGATCGGAAGACTCCACATTTTGATTGGAGTTCTTCATTATCAAAATATTCTTCTTATCCTCTCACTTTGATCGGTTGTCTTTGGAGGAGCAACAAGATATTGTTCCAATGGATCAGACGCATCGGTAAGTCCCCGGTGCAATGGTGATCGATACGAGATCCGCACTATGTTTAGGAGTGCGGAATCCTCCTAGACTCGTTTATGGTGTTGGAGAAGAAGAACACGATTACACACAAACAAACAAACAAACACACGAACAAAATAAACAGATCTACAGACCGGTTTATATATATTAATCAAAACACATTACATACCTAAAGAGAAAACATGTTACGGCCGACCCGAGGTGAGCTCTACCTCGGGTCTGCCCACGAGACTCTCACTATCTATTTTTCTCTATACAAGTTTTTGCTCTCACTCTTTCTTTTCTGTTCAATTAAACAAGTAACCTCAAACCCTAAACACATCACACATATATATAATATCTTCGCGGGCTTGGGCTTGGGCCTCAAGGTGAAGTTGTTCCTAACTTCACCAACAAGTGAAGTTGTTCGTAACTTCACCAACACGTGAAGTTGTTCTAACTTCACCAACACGTGAAGTTGTTCTAACTTCACCTATGACGAAGTTGGCTCCCTAACTTCTCCCCATCTAGTCGGAATAGCATAGCGACGGTCACAAAATGCACCAACAGCTTTAATATTGGAAGTCGAACGCACACTGGAAACACTACCTTAGTCATCACCAGTTGTCTTTTGGCCACAATCATCACCACTCCTAAACTCATCTCCAAACTTCTGAATCGCTTTTGTTGGAGATCCAAGTATAGTGTAGTAAGGCCACCCAATTAGCTTGGAGCTCTTGTATCTTTGTGTCTTTCTCAGTATTACTTGCTTCAAGCTCCTGGATTCGCACATCCTTCACCACTGAGTGTTGTTCAAGTTCAAAGACCCGACGTTTCAAGGATTGTACCTCAGCTGGTTATGCATCCAGTGCAATTCCCTCGCCCTTGTCTTAAAGCAATATGTCCTACATTTCTAAAATATGAGCAATTTTGTCAGCGAACCTGAGCTTTTTTGAGCAATTCGGTAAGACAATACCGATGGTTCATTGACAGACTGAATATGCTCTTTAAACTCAAATTCTTATGTAACGTTATCAAATGTATGTTCTCGAGTTCGTTGATCAGCAGTAGACGAACCTTGATTAACTTGAGCTTTAATTGTTTGGGGCTCAAAATCTTTAGGCTGATTGGTTGGTGTAGTATAAGTAACCAACACACCCGGTCTCAAATCTTTTTTTTCGCCTCTTGCTTGGAATGAAATCGGAGGCTGGTTCTTATTCAATATCATCATCATCATCATGTGTAGCAATGACTGATTGAGGAGGCTTCAATGCAGTCCAATGGAGCTTTTCTTTAATGCCTCAAACCCTTTCATTTAATCAACAGTAGATACTGATTGTTCTTTCTGGTGCTCAGTTTCCATCTATTTTGATGGAGAATTATCAGGCTCATCATCATCAGAAATCGTCTCAAAATCCGCAATTGAGGCACTAGCACTAGCAGTGACAACCTCACTTTTAGAAAATCTTACAAATTTGTTCAATTTATTAAGGCCTTTGTAGACCACTTGATGTGTGAAAATGTATAATATAAATAAAGAACGAATCACAATTAAGCTTTAAATTGATAAAAACGAAAGTCCTATAGAAACCACACAAAACTGGCAAGTGTACCGATCATAAATAGTATAGCATCAAGGAAGTCCGGATGTCGAACTCAAAGACACGTGAAAACGTTTCTAATTACGAAACTCTAATTAAGACTTACCAAAATAATATTTATTTTATTTTTAAGATTTTATTTAACTACTTAACTTAATTAAAAGAAAACTGTTAACAAAATACTTTAAGAAAACTTTGATTTAAATTCAATGAATAAAAACGTCTACCTAGGAATGAATCATGTTGAAAGAAATAACAAGATAACGGATTGAAAACATTCAAGACACCGGTTATAAAAGATAACACAACTAAAACTTGTTTAAGAAAGTCAAATTACCTCTCAGTCTCTCTAACAAACTCTAACTTATTTTAGTTGATTTTAAAGAACAAACCGGAAAACAATTATTAACGTGTTCAAATATCGACTCTCCTCTCGGTCTCACCGACACACTATCCTAATGGAGACGAATACTACGCAACCAAGGATAGAGGAACAATTTAACTTAACCCAAATTAAACCAACTAATTGCACATAAACACTCAAACTTGACAAGACAAAACCCGCTCTCGCGCGGTCTTAATTCTAACAAGTAAAAGCAACGAGACAATGTTACTTCTTATCACCTCTCGGTCTCAAAGAAGGTGTATTTTAACTTATTTTAGATGATATATTACCCACTTATCCCTACGGTTGTACTTCCCGCAAATAAACCCAAAACACCAAGTAAAGAGCTTAACAAGCAATCAATTAATCAAAACCGATTCAATTAACTAATGCAAGAGGATTATAAGCAATAACAAATAAAACACAGCCATCACACACAATCTAATTCATGGTTTAGTCAAACTTTACATCAATAATTTAAGTCTTGAACATTAACAATCCATTAAACAAGTCTAAACTACTCAACAATCATCTATCCTAGGTAGAACACACAAGTTTAGCTACTCATCACTTTTGGACAGCCACAAACAATCAAAGTAAACATCATTAACATCATCATAAACATTATAAAACTCATTCAAGATCCAAACTCAATCAATAACAAGTCAATCTATCAAACAATTGCAAAACAATGTAAAACAAAAGACCAAATCAAACAAAGTTAGGGTCCTTGAAAGATAAATAAAGTTTAAGGATGTATACTAAGTAATATGGCTGAGATTTGTGATGTTTTGAAACCCCTAGCAGCTGCCCCAAGGTTCCTCTTCCTTCTCCAGCCGCCAACGGCCGCCTAGCCGCCTTCTTCTTCTCTTTTTTCTTTCTTTTTCTGGCTGCTACAGTTGCTGCGATCGGCATCTAGGGTTTAGGTTAGGGTTTTGATAATTTCGCGGTTAGGGGCTGATCAATCTTGGCTGAAAACTTCATTAATCAACTTAATATAATATTATATAAGGCCTTTAAGATGTGGGCTTGGGTCGGGCCTTGACTTGTAAGTTTGAAAGTTGCACAATTAAGCCCCTAAACTTTTCAATTTAACTCTTTTTTCCACCAAACTTCATAACCTACAAGAAAACAATCATCTTTGTAATATTAAGCATAAATAAACCATAAAACTTAATAATTAAACTAAAAATTAATTAAAACATGATAAATATGATACGGAAGGTAAGTGTGTTTCACTACACATCACCACTTTCGCTCCCTTTCATGATTGTTTCATCAACCCAAACGTATTGGGTCCCCTGACTTTCAGATCATGCATCTCTATAGATTTGATGAGGTTAGGATAGTGAGAGTCGAATATCTTATGTAGAAACCTCGGGTACGTCGAAAACATCTCCTTCTTCTTGCCCTTGAGGTTGCTTATCAATTCATTGAACACAAACTTGGAATAATTGTAGTTCCAGTCCATGATCAAAGAAACCACAACTGACATCTAAATGTGGCTTATCTCATCAGAACCTCCCTTTCATCTAGAGACACATGTGAAGAATGTGTGATTCAAGAACCTCCAATATGGATGGAATAACCTCTTGGTGGCTGGAGGGTAGGATCCTTCATATCTCATTTTCAATGTTATTTCAGCAACAACATCAACGGAATATTATGTGGGGTAATCGGTTTGATCGCCGAACAACAACACTTCACGAAGAATATCCTCAGAAATGACAATAGGCTTCTTCTGGATTTTTGATTCAATAACCCCATCTCCTCTCAGATTAATGGAAGCATGATTCCAGAAGTCAGCCACCATCTTTTTGCAGATGACAGGAGTTTCTCGTATGACGTTAGAAATCCTGCACGTATTAAGCCCTACGATTATTCACTTGAACTCCTTATAGACTAGAGGTGGATCAAAGAGGCATCCAACAATGTTATGAGTATCAACGAACTTCAAAGGTGCTTGATCAGCCATGACAGCAGCAAACGAGTCAAGTTAATAATATGTTCATGTAAATTGATAATCATGTAATATATATATATATATATATATATATATATATATATACTGTATTTAATGCACCACCCATGGGCAAATTAAAACAATCAATTTTAAGTCATTTACAATTTTTCAAACACATTGTACAACCTTAAATATGAGCATAGTAGACATTCTAACACTAAATTTAATGTTTCTTTCATATTTCTTCAAATTATTTACAACCATGCCCCCTCAACTTTAATCAACATTTGGAAATTTAAAGAATAGTTACAACTATGATCCCCAATCTTTTAACTATATATTATTTATAATTTCACTTTTAACCCAAGTTCCCCCATGATTTTGAAACGGTCATAACAATTTCATATGTTAATATTTTTTTAAAACAATTACACCATAAAAACGAGCATTTAATTCTCTTAAATTTGAGTAAGATATTATCATATTTTGATTTCAGTTAAAAAATAGCATCTTATGTATAGGCGTTTGTGGTCCGGTTTTGATGGTTTTAAAATAAGCCGTGAGCCAAGCCTTTTTTCTCATCGAAAACTGAAACCAAACCGTTGAAACTTAAAACCCAACAAAAACAAACCATTAACAACGGTTAGATTTCGGTTTCATTAGTACTTCGCTACTAAATTGAGTTTAAAATAAGAAATCTTAATCCACGGTTTCAAATGGAACGATGAGCAACCAAAAATCTCTTACGCTGCATCGCGCGGGCACTCGTCCACTATATATATATATATATATATATATATATATATATATATAAGATGGAATAAACATCTTTATCAAAGAACAAGGACTATAAATACGAGTATAGATAATATAATTCCTCATTTGCAAATTAGTCCAAATTATATTAATATTAATCATATTCACTCAATAATTTTGTTTTTCTGTGAGTTTTAGGTCCATAGAAAGAGTTATCTGTCCAATACTGTTCATAAGAGATCCTGTACAACCAAGAACATGAGTTCTCGGTTGACCAAACGGGTTCTCGGTCAAACTTTGACCGAGAACTCTTGGGATTTTGACTGGTCACAGGGTTCCCCAGTTGACCAAGAGTTTGCGGTCAACTAACCCCGAGAACCCAAGATCCCAAGATCTCCAGAGATCTCGGCTTTAAAACCCTTGGGTTATGTCTTGAATTTCATGTCGTCTTCCCTAAAACACCAAAAACACCACTGTTCATGAAACCTGCAACTTTAAGAGAACTAATAACAAATCAAACACATAAGATTCAATCATCACAAACATTTATCTTAATCAAATATCACACTTCAATCAATTAATTAACCCAAAACATTCATTCCCTCCAAAGAGGTTTCCACAGTGACCCGATAACAATTTCTACAAAGTTTCATATACCTTTAGTACCCAACAATTTCGATGTTTAAATGAATACTTAGAGTTTTCGGGTTTAAAGAAAATCAGAGGATTGCATAATTAAGATGATATCACCAATAATGCACATGAATGCCTTTTAAACTTCAAAGTGTGCCTGGGCTGAAAACCCTGATGGGCCAAGAACACAAGTGTGTCTAGGCCAGACCATCAGGACAAAAACCATTTTCATCACAAATCCCCTTATTAGCCACTCTGATTGGGCCGAGAACCCAGTCTTCTCATAACAGATTTTCACAAACTCAATCATGGGCATGATCCACGTCTAAAAACGACCTCATATAGCATTTGTCTCGACAAGAGTAATCATGATGTAAAAATAAGAAGAATAAGAAATAAGAAAAGGTAAAAATAAAAATACAAGAAAAAAAATTTGGGATCATATTTCAGTTTCGATAAGCACGCAGACTTTGAAGAAAAAATCCGAACATGGAATCATATTGATTAAGATGCTTTCACAATGATTCATTTTCAGCATTATTATGACATATCAGTGATACGATAAAGGTTCAATTAGGCATAAATCTTAGATATTATTCACTTATGGACCGGTGATGCCTCCTATATATTCTCAAAGCGTATTTGGCTTTCCCCGATCACCCCAATTTGGCTCCAATCCCCTAGTGCTTGATCAAAAGTTTTTCTCTATACAAACAAAAATTTTAAGCTTTAAGGTTGAACGTTGGACTTACACGCCATCCGGACATGCAGGCCTTATATTCAAGGTGTTTAGGACTTATGTGAATGCCCCACCCTTGTAGTTCTTGTTTAACCCCCTTTAAGCTTTGGAAATACGAATTTTCAATAACACAATACTTTATAATAATATAATAATTTTTTTTAACTTAGAAAATAATATGTTTGGTGATCAAGACACTGACGGGCTCGTGCATTACTAGGTAATTGCTTTTCTGCTAATCATTCGGAGAGATGTATCTGGATACATGCACACATCTTTTAAATGACTCACCACAGTTAGTTTAGCAGATTTGGTGAATATCACTTCAACTTTTATGCATCATGGAAAGCTACCATAAAAATCAATGACTGTTCAAAAGCCTTTTTAGCTTAGTAACTTCACACGTTTTGCACACATAAACACTTTTGATATCCTTTTCCAAAGGTTGGATCAGTTTTCATTTAAAAATAATTTTGAGCTTCTAAAGAGCTCATAACTGAATAATCATATCACTTCCCAGAATGTGTTGTAGAGGACATTTTTATATTCAATCGCCCAGTCACTTTCAGTTTTCAGATAAGTGGCTATCCCGTACGTCTACAGGTAGATAACATGACTAAACATGTATAAAAATACGTGTCCCTCGAACTTAAGTAACTAACATAATTTTAAGCGAAAGAATTAAACAAAACACATAGGAGTCGCCCCAATCACTTTCAGTCTTCAGGTGAACGGCTAACCCGTATGTCTACAAGTAGATAACAAGACCAAAAATATAGGAGTATATGTACCTCAAGCGAAAGTGTAAAGTATAAAAATGGCTATCCGTATGTTTTTAAATTTTTTTAATAAGATTTTATAAGAACACACACACCCCCCTTTTTTTAATTAATTTTTTAAATTTCTCCCCCTAAATTTGTGCAAACATTTTATCAGAAAAATATGTATAAATTTAGTTAAAAAAGACTCAATCATCGAAATAAAGCATTTTAAGAAACCCTATAAGCACATTAAATTTGGCTGATCCGACCAGTTTTGTAAATAAGTCCGCCACATTATTATCAGTGTGAAATTGCTCAAGATGAATCAAGAATAAAATGAATTTTGATGTCAATGTGCTTGGTTTTGTAATGCTAAACAATGATTTTTAACAATAACAATCGCAGCATCATTATCACAAAAGATTGGAGTGTCAAGAAATTTCAAACTGTAATCCAACAATTGATGTTGCATCCTGATGACCTGTGAACAACAGGCAGATGCAACAACATACTCGGCCTCTACAGTGGATGTGGACACCGTTTGTTGTTACTTGCACTACCATGAAATGAGTCGATCACCCAAGAATTGACATCTATCAGACGAAGATTTCTTGTCAATATCATCTCCACCATAATTGATATCAGTAAAAGCCTATAAATCAAAATCTAAATTTTTGGGATACCCAAGACCTAGCTTCGATTTCCCTTTCAGATCTCTAAAAATACGTTTAACGGCTGTTAAATGAGAAAGTTTAGGATTAGCCTGAGAACGTGCGCATTGACAGACAACAAACATGATATCAAGACGACTAACAGTGAGATACATCAGGGATCCGGCCATTGATTGAAGATACGTCTAATCTACAGGGTTCCCTTCAGGATCAGATGAAATAAAAGGTTTTTCAGCCATAAGATTTGCCACACTGTTAGAATTTTGGAAGTCGAACTTTGCTAGCATGTCTTCGACATATTTTCCTTGATGTAGCAAAGTTCATGTCGAACTATGACGAACTTATTGTCCCAGAAAAGTCGTCATCTCCCCCAACGAACACATCTCAAATCACTTCTTAATCACTTCTTCAAATTCACAACATAGAGCAGTTCTGGTGGAGCCGAAGATGATGTCGTCCATAATCCAGTAGATGAGCTGTCAAGGTTGCATACCATGCCCGAGTCTCTTGATGAAGACCATAGAGAGCTTTTTCAAGCTTGTAAACGTGAGTTGGATGCTTTGAGTCAACATAACTTTGTGGCTGGTCCAGTTCTCTTTTAGTTCTCCATACAAAAAAGTTGTCTTGACGTCCATTTGGCAAACCGTGAATCCCATGTAAAAGCATATGTCAGGAAAATTGAATAGCCTCAAGAAGAGCCACATGAGAATACACTTCAGTGTAGTCTAAACCAACTTGGTTCTTGTAAACCATTTCAACTGACTTAGGTTCAATCTAAGAGATGCAACAAGAGAATAGACAATTGTTGATGTGTCCTATCTGACTTCTGGTGGAGGCGCCTGCTTCAAGGGGACCTATAACATTCTCTATTGGATGATCCCATTGAATTCTTATTTTTACAAGATTATCAAAGTCCATATAACCCATTATATAGAAAAACGCTGCGGAAATTAGTTTTAAATCTTGTTTACCGAATACACAAAAAACCCGTTTTATGTTAAACCCAATCCAGGATCCAAATACAATTTACATACCATCAATTACAACCATAGGGTGTTAGTTTACATACCTTTAAATTTTCAGAAATTGAAAGGGATGATATTAAGAGAGGCGAGTCTCCAATGGAGGAAAACCTCAAGCTAGTATACCCGTACAAGCCTGTCAACTAACACCTAGTTGCTAGGATTTTACATTTGCAAATCTCCCTTGTGTTCTTCCTCTTGTTCGGCCGAGAGAAAAAGAGAAGAGAGAGTCTTGTGTGTGTGAGAGAAAAAGTGATTGTGAATTCACCAAGAATTCTTATCGCCCAACAAAGAGTATTGCATGTTATTGGAAAACATAAACATGAGAGAGAGAGTGGGAAGGGGCCGGCCCCTTTGGGGCTTCCCCTCCCCCCCCCCCCCCCCCCACAAAACCAAAATCCCATTTTTGTTTATCTTTTAATAAATATATGTTATTTATCCAAATAAATAACATCTCTCAAAATATAAATTATCCACATAATTTATTTATCACACAAGTGAAAATATTTAGAAAACCATTTTTCCAAAATATTATAAGTGTTGATAATTATTAGTTAGATCATATCTAATAATAAATATCGTGGTGTTTGTCTAGCTTGTTATTTGTATGACCCGACTTGGATCATAACGTACTAGCCACATCAACTCAAATATGTGTCTTGGGCAGATCGATTCCAACATAGAACTAGTAGAAAGTAGATTTGTTGGATCATCAAGGATTTCAAAAAGAGGGTTCTTCCATCCGGATGTCGCAGTACTATGCTAGTACGTGGTACTAGTAATATACTCATTTGGTATGACATCTAGGAATAGAGTACTTCCAAAAATTTGATGAATGACACTCTCCCCTCAACTGATTAAGCATCGGCTGCAGGCTCTGGTGAAGGCACAGTCTCAGTAATACTTTCTTGTTGGCTAGATGTCAATAGATGAGTAGTGTCCAATGATTCCGACAGGTCAATACTCAACACTGGAGACGTATGAGAGTCAGTAGAAATGTCTTTTTCATCAGCAACAGAACTTGCAGCACCATCACCTGAATTTTCGGTATCAACAACTAGAAACACAATAAATGGCTTAAATAGTTCACTATAATCAGATAACCAGTCAGGACTAACCCGAACATCAGTCTCATTTTCTTCCAGCCAGCACACGTCATAAGATTCCACTATCTGCTTCGTTGACTTGTAGTAAACCCTGTAAGGGGTACGACCAACATATCCAACAAAGTAACAATCATCAGCTTTGGCTCCAAACTTTGGAGTCGTTTCGAGATCTAGTAGAGTACATGGACATCTAAAAGCTCGAATGTGTGCAACCGTGGGCTTGTGACCAAAAGCTCGAAAGTCTTCATCAGAGATTTGTTGATCAGTACTCGATTTTGAAAATAACAGGCCATTTTGACCGCTTCAGCCCAGAAGAACAAAGGTATCTTTGCACAATACAACATAGTTCTTGCCGCCTAGATAAGAGTTTTGTTCCTTCTCTCAGCAACACCATTTTTTTGCGGTATGCGAGCTGAGCTGTACTATCTAAGCACTACTTTATCACAATGAATACCCTTAAGCTTCAGATTGAGTGGATTCTCCATGAGCACCACAAAGCGTTTTATCAATTCTGCATTCTCACTCTTATTTGACAAGAGAAACACCCAAGTGAAACGTAAGTAGTCATCAGTAATAACCAGACAATAAGAGCTGCAAGAAAGAATCAAAACGTGAACTAGAACAAACAGGTCCATATGCAGCAATTGAAAAACTGATGAAATGGTATTAAATAGTTTTGGCTTATGAGATTTATGATTATGTTTGCCCAATGCACAAGCCATATATTTCTTAATAGTTATAAAACCCATGACATGCAAACCACTCATCAAGTCATTTTATGCAAGACGGTTTACATTTTTAAGCATTATGTTCTGACACTTTTGAAAATTGAAAAGTGATTTCATCAGGAACATTTTTGTTCATATCGATCACGTAAGCATTATGTTTTCATTGTGATCAAACAAGAACGCGGTCTTCTGGTATGATGACCCAAGCCTTTATCACATATATAAGAGACGTTGAGTAGACTGTGTTTCAACTCATGAACAAAATTGACATTTTCAAATTTAGAACACCATTACTTACAGTACCTAATCTTTCCATTCTATCCTCCCGCAAAAGAAACATATGCGCCGTTAAAGATTTGAATGTTGTGCAGTTGGAAGATGTCTCTTTTCATTCGCTTGGAACAGCCGCTATCAACATACCAAGGTTTGACGATATTCCTCCATAGTTGTTCCTGCACGATGTGCGAGATTAGTAAGTTTTTGGTACCCAGTCCATAGTAGTGATGGGTAAACCTGATTTATCTATGTGTACCACGGGTTGCAATGACATATCTTCCCGATTATCTAAGATCGACTAAGATTACTTGGTCACCGGAGATTTAGGCAGCCATTCATATATGGTTTTAGAAGCTTTGTTATATGTTTGAATGGATAAGTTAGTCTTTCGTATGCAAGCGGAAGGAATATTTGACTTGGACTTTAGAATTTGTTTCGATCCAAAGGCCGACTTGGTTCTCGAGACCGAAACAGAGTTTACATCACGCCTATGAAACACGTTAGGCTTGGTCTGATGAAAGCTTACCCTATTGGCCTTGTTCCTTTTCCAATAACCATCTGAGGGATTTGCCTCTTGATACCTTGATTTATTTTGAGGGGGTATTTCGAGGTATATTCCTCTGAAAATATCCATAATAATATGGGACATATGGACGATGTGGACAATTTCTAGCAATATGATTAGGAGTGCCACAGTTTCAACTTGTTTGACGTTTACATAAAATTCATTGTGGACTACTCATGGTCTTGGTTTGTTGTGTGAGCTATTTTGCCTCGCTTTGTACCAAACCCTTGACTTATTGCTTGATTTATCACCATTGTGAACACTTGAACTTCTTCTTTAACAAACTTAGGTGATGAGAATTTATGAGAACTCTTATTTTTATCAAACTTATTCAAAAACACACCACAAGATTTCAAAGTTTTAGAAGAATCAACAACACAATTGTCTTTGCTCTTAAAAAACAGAGCCCACACAAACATTTGAAATAATATAATTCAAAACAGGAAAATTTAAAAGAGCATTAGAGTTAATGTCTTTATTATTCAAAACAGATAAGTCACCATCCTCATTAGTCCAATCCTCAAGAATTACTTCATATGCACGTTGTTTATATTAGTATCTTCACCCTTAAGACTGATTCAGTACCATTTGTTGAACCAGGAGCACTTTTGCCATTTTCAACTACTTTACAATACTGCATGGTTTTCAAATTTTTTCCTGCTCTTTCATATGAGGAAGACCAATGTAGTTGTCGTTATATGGAGGAGTTACAACACTGTACCTTATACCCTCACCAGAGTTTCCTTTCCACCATCGTTGATTTTCAATCATAGTATTAACAAAAGCACGGGAGCCATCGAATTTCTTAAAACTGAATTCAGCCTTTTCAAATTTATTAGTTAACTTTGTGAACTCTAGCTTAGAGGCTTCCCATTCAGCAGTTAAATCAGCAATTTTCTGTTGGGCATCTAAGTGATGACCACACTTTATGCTAAAATCGGATTTAAGTTTAGAGAAATCCTTTTTCTGTGCCTCAAGTTTTTATTCTAAAGCTTTCTCGAATTTCAGTGGCATTTTCAGATTTTGTTCCTTCCATGTCTCTAATAAAGTTACTATTGTGGGATTTATATAAATCTAGTTTATTAATACAACAAGCTTGAGAACATATTTCAGAACTTACCTCGGATGAGCTGGAAGGAGCGAAATCTATGAAAGCAAATTGAAGTTCCTTAACTTGTTCCTCAGCAACGTTCTCTTCTTCAGCAACCTCAATCCGGGCAAAGTTAGTAGTCTGATTACCAATTTTGAGAGCCATCATCTGATCATTCCAAGAGAAGTGTTGAGCTACCAGTCCACTCTCACTTTCAACAAAACTAGATGTATTTTCTACTCTTGCATTGCTCACCGGAACCGGTGCCCTTTCTATGTTTCCTTCCTTAGTTGGATTAGTGCATTCACAAGCGAAGTGACCCGGTTCGTGGCAATAGTAGCACCTGAGAGTGTCTTTGTTAAATCCCACCTTTTAATTAGCGGGCACAATCCAGTTGTTTCTGCATGTTCCTTTTGTAATTTTCTTCGCATGAAACACTACCATGGCTATTTTCCAAGAGACATCCATTTCCTCTACAACATCAGGATGGATTTGATCCAACTCAATAGTTATAGCAAGAAAGGCGATTGTTGGTCCCGTATATCTCACTTAATCACTCACTTACACACTATCGTAACCCACACAAATGTGTCAACAAGAAGGTTACGACGTACTGTTTTTATGAAAAAACAAAAGAATATTAAAGGTAGATTCAATTATCCTCTTAGTATTGCTCATCGAACAGAAAAGTAACAAACACACAAAGTAACTCAAAAGATTTCCATTTAATATTGTGAAGGATACAAACGAAAATCAATTAGGTTTCCTCGGTGGAATGTATGGATTTATGGTAGCTTTCGTACAGGTTAAAGATAAACGTTAAATCAAATATTCGCTCAGTTTCTGTTGTCTCGTATGACATATGCATGCCCTAAAGTTTTCTTTTATAGGCCTACCTGACACCTGACAATCCTTTTAGAAACCCTAATGATTGATACAAAACATATTCAAAAATATTACAAAAGTTACTAAATGTAAATAGGTCTTCGAGTAAGCTTTGCAGCTTTTGTCTTTGTTGAGCAGACCTGGTAACCATTAAGTTACCTTGGGTACAGTTCTCTGAGTAAGCTTGACTTAGAATATTTTCCTTATAAAATATTCATCAAGCAGACTTCAATCCTCTTGACTATATCAAACTTTGCTCGATAAGGTCCTAAGAGCAAACTTGTTCTTCTAAGATCCCTTCAACCTTTTGGTACTTAACTTATTGAAAGACAAGTTTAAGTGTGCTGGTGACGCTGTAGCTTGCCCGAGGTTGAACCTTGCTCGAAAGAAGTCCTTTGAATAATTTCTTCAATAGCATTCTTCAAGCATGCTGGGGTCACTGTTTATTATCAAACCTTGCTCGATCCACCAAAATACTTGGTTTTATCATGGTTTAGTCAAGAGTTTGCTCAGTAACAAACCTTGCTCGACATAAAGAACAACTTGCTAGATATAGTGTAGTTTGCTCAAACTAAACACTTAAGAGAAATTCCAGAAGATAGCTTTGCTTGAAGAGCAAAATATATTGCTTGATTAAGTTTAAGCTTGTTCGAAGTTCCAAGTGTGCTCTGATTCCATACTTAGCCTTTTTTCGAAGAGGTTCAGAGGTTTCCAATCTTCCTTGGTCATAATCCATTCCCAACATTCTCCCCCTGTATTGGAACAACCTCAGTTGTACCAAAACACCTTTTGGTTACATACACTTTTCAAATATACACATCAAATTTGTAGAACACGAAATTATATAACATAACGAAAGATATACATATGAGAATTCTATCACAAGCACATTACAAATCAAACAAAAGCAACTAGAAGGAAGAATCTTCAATATCCTTAGCTTGTAGCTTCTCTTCTTCGGTCATGCTTGACTGCAGCAGCTTTCTCCTTGGATAAGAAGATCTTCCTGTGGTGTGGATGTTGAGAGGGCAGATTCCATCTGATTATATCCTCAAAATCCTCCACATGAAGAAATTCCAAATCAGTATCATGTTGAATGATGCCCAGGGCCAGTCCATCAGAATTTCTTAAGACAAAAGATTGATCTTTTGGTTCAAATACAATCTTTGAAATTCTTCCATTCTTCTGGACCTCTTGGTTTGGCCTAGTCATCTTCCGCCACATACTTAAACACTCTTTCATATTGGCAAGAGGATTGGAATACGTGCTCTTCTGTTTGTAAGAGGCTTCAGTCAACCTTATATCAGTTATCCAGCTCTGCCTCTTGTTCCTTTCAAAGTTTTAAAGTTTTAACTTCCTCTTTTTTTTCAACAAAGGAAATCTTATCCGAGCTTGATCTTTTAAGTATTTGGAGAGGTCATTCCTTTGCTGGCCTGCAAACATTTGAGTATCATGGTAGTCATATAAGCTTATGCTGGCCTCATCCTCCAACTGCACTCTCTTGAAATCTTGAAAAATCATCTTTAAAGATTACTTGCTTCAATTCACCACTAGACATAACCACTTTTATAATATTTGTTCTCCCAATAAGGTACATTTTCTTGGGTAGGTCCACATCAGATGGTGTCCTTTGTTGTCTTTGAAGTGTAGCTCTAGTAGTTGGTATTGTGACACTTACAGTGGAAGACCTTGGAGTGTATTTCTCTTTGGAAATATGTCTTTCTTACATGCCCACTTTGTTCAGACAAAATGACAAATTATTCCTTTGGCATCAACATCAATTTCAAAAAATCTCCTCCTACCTTTGCCTAAGTAGCAATCATTTCAACCGTTTCCCTATCAATTGGTTCAGTTTGTACAGGTTCACCCCTTGGACCACACTGGAAAGATAATAATGTTCTCTGCTCTTCCTCCAGTTTTTCCCATTGTTCATTCTTAGTGTAAAATAATTCTTTTAATTTGCCATTCCATGTTTGTCAAATACACCTTCAGCCATGCCCTTATTCATCATTAAACCTTTTAAGGTTTTGATTTTTTTTCATCCTCCCAGGGTATCAAATATTTTTTCACACCAACCTCAATAGGCTCTTCCTTCACAGTCATCAGGGGAGGAGTCTAAGCGGATTTAAACTTGCCTTTTTTGTGATTAAATTTTCCCTTTTCGGACTCATAAAAAGATAGTTTTTCACTTCTACTCATGTTTTTGATTTTCTCCTCCTCTCAGACATCAATCTCTCCAACATTTTTAACTAAACATTCTCCCAATCTTTCTTTTCCTTTTCAGTCTTTTCCTTTTCCCTTTTCAACCAAAGTTATTACTTTTGGTTTCTTTTTGCTAGTGGTTGTTTCAGACTAAATTTTCTTTGAAATCTTATTGAACTGTTCTTCAACCTACTTCTTGCTCATTTTATCCACATCATCTATGGCAACACCATGATCAATCAAGAACTTGCATTCTCCACCATATTTGTGTTGGGATTTCACAAGATTATCAAGAATATATAAACCCATTTATATGTAAAAACGCAGTGGAAATATTCATTTTAAATCTTGTTACCAAGTACATATAAAACCCATTTTATATAAAACCCAATTCCAGGATCCATATACGTTTTACCATGCTATAAAACACAACCATATGGTGTTTTAAAACGCAGCTTCAAGTCTTAGAAACACCAAAGGGAATGGCGATGTGAATGACGAGTCTTCAATGTAGAAGATCCTCAAGCTTGTATACCCTCCAAGCTCTCAACAAACACCCAATATGCTAGGATTTAAGACTTGCAAATCTCCTTGTTCTTTTTCCATTTTAGCCAAAAAATAGGAGACGGAAGAGAGAAAGAGAGCTTGTGTGTGAGAGAGAAAGTGAGAGTCATCTTGGTCTAACCTATGCACCAATTATATTCATTGCGTGTTATTGAAAGAAAACAAAAGAGGAGAGAGAAGAGGGAAGATGGGGCCGGCCACTTTGGCTCCCTCCCAATTCAAACCCATTCTATTTTCTTTTTTTCATATTTGTTCATATTACACAAATAAATGTAACATCACAAATCATATAACATACATGTTATTTAACCAATTTAGATAACACATCTTTCATAATATAGATTATCCATATAATTTATTACACAAGTGCAAATATTTAGAAAACCATTTTCCAAATATTATAAGTGTTGATAATTACTAGTTAGATCATATCTAATAATAAATATCGGGGTGTTTGTCTAGCTTGTTATTGGGTATGGCCCGACTTGGATCATAACGTACTAGCCACATCAACTCAAATATGTGTCTTGGGCAGATTGATTCCAACAATTTGTTGTAGAGTTTTTCAGTTTTATCTTGTTGATCAGCTGCTTTCTTTTTCATTCTTTCCCACTCCTCTTTCTCTATTCTTTCTTTAGTTGACTTGCAGACACTCTCTAGTTCCTCAAATTTCATGTGACTCAGTTGTTTTTCTGAAAAACCATGAAGTCTCAGATATGCCATGAACCTTTGAGTGTCTTTGTTCTTCTTTTCCCTTTTCTTCCTCAATTCCTTCACATCCTCATCAAGTAATACCTGCAATTCTTCATCACTCATCACAGCCAGGGTCTCAAATTTATAGCCATGATGCATCAGACTACTTATTTTGGGGTCTTCCCTTTTGGCTTCATCTAGTATAATCTGAATGTTCTCTCTGTGAGTATCAGTCATATTGACATGTGGAGAATCATTCCCTTCATCTATAATATCAGACAAATAAATGAGTGCATCAATTTTGGGTTCATCCACTTTGGGATCATTTTCAGTGTTAGTTAGCTTGACTACTTGAAGAGGTACAACATTAATTGGACTTTTCTTTCTTTTGGGCAAAGATTCCTCGAAAATCTTGGTTTCTTTCCTATTGCTTTTCCTCTCATATTTCGTAGAATATTTGTTTAAATAATCAGCATCCCAGCACTTTTCATTCTCCTTAATATTATCAAGTATATGTTGATCCCATATCTTAGCCAATGTCTGAGCCACAATTTTTGCAACATATTCGTCAGTAACCAACTGCCTAGCATCATTTTCATTTTCAGGTTTATCATCAGTGGCAGTAGGAATGGCTTGTTCAGGCTCAGCTGATTTAGATTTAGTTTTATGAATTTTGGGGGATTGTTTGAATTGGTATATAACAATAGCTAATGAGTTGTCAACCTCCTCTACCTGTTGCAACTTTAGCAATCCCTCAACCACCTCCTACTCTATCTCCCATTGCTTTCATCAAGGTTCTTTTTCAACTCCATCTCCTCCAAAAATATCCTCTAATCTTCAAGTTCCTTGTCAGATAGGAATCTTGAAATCATTTCTCTTTGTAACCGTTCACCCATAATTTCATCATGCCTTTTCACAGCTTTCTTAGCAGATTCATCAACCATCAATACTTCATCACTTGATTTAATCTTTTTGGTATTTAATGGTTGTAATTGATCTTCATTCTCAGCAACTGTTTTACCCTTCAATCTCCTTTTCTCCTCATCCATAGTCAAGGGTTTTTATGGACCTATTTCTCTCACCATATTTGGTTCATCAGGAAATTTATCAATCTCGTTAAATAACTCATTGAGTTCCTCATCCACCATTTTCTCTTTCACAACCTCCTTCTGCTTCTCCATCACCAATAAAATTTAACATTCACACCTTCCTCTTCCTCCTCATTCACTAAAGTATTTTCAACTTCTTCTTCAACCACTTGTTCATATACAATCTCCTATGTATCATCATTTTCATAAACATTATTGTCTTGCACAATACCATTAGACTCATCTGCATCATATCCATCCTCCTCATTCTCCTCATCATCATCATCTTCACCACTACTTCCATACTCATCAAAAATTGTTTCAAGAACATCCACGTCAGCATTAATAGCAACAGGTGGATTCTCCCCCTGTTTTGGTACCGTTAAGGTCTTCTCTTGAGAGACCAGGTTTTCAGTCCTTTATAGAGCGCTCCAGCTGGATTTCCAGTTCAACGTTTTTCTTTTTCAACACCTCGTTCTCTTTCTTTAATTCACCATTTTGAGCTCTTAAATCAACATTTTCAGTTATAAGATTAATGTTTCGGCTCAGTAAGTGGTAGGAAGAGACAGGTGAGATTTGGGTAGGGTCAGAGGTATGTGGTGAGTTTGAGGGTGAGAAAGGAAATGGACCAGGGATTTAGGTTTGTTGTGTTTCATGGGGTGGACTTTCTATGATGTTGCCACAGGTTGAGGGTAATGGGTTTATGGTTTGGATTGTAGGTGTATATGTATGTATGATTTGAAAATTTGGGATATGTGGTTGGTCATTTGTTTGGGAAAGGGTTGGGGATTGGTATTGTGTATTGGGCTGGTTTATAAGGTTGGTTGAAAGTATATTGGGTTCATGGTCAGGATTGTCGCGGGTTAGGATAGGGCGGTGGGTTTGGTTATGGGATTGGCTTTGATGTGCAGGGGCGAAGATATGTGGGGACTGGGGGTGGCCCCGGCCACTGCCGTTTTCTCCGTTAGTAGGGTAAATTTCGCAATTTTTTTTGAAAACTTTTATAGGTATTAAGCGCGGTAACCCCGATGTATTTTTTCAAAATACTACTGGTCACTACTGATTTTTTTAAAAAAATATAATACCCTATCTTTTGTTTTTTTTTCTAAAACCTCACAATATTTATAAACAAAAGTTACAAAATAGTAGTCGAATAGTAAAGGTTTGTTTTTATAAATATTTTAGGTCTTTTCAATTCTTCTTCTGGGTATTCACCATTAGGGATGAGATCGGTACCGTACCGGTGCCGGTACCGATACCAAAATATTAAGTTTGATACCGGTATTGAAGGTAAAATTTGCAATATACCGGTACCAAAACTCAAAACTTTGGTATCTATTCGGTACCGACGGTACCAAATCTGTACCGGTACCGGTATCAATACCGAATTTGCTTATACCTACTCACCTTTCCTTTCGCGTCATCATGAATGCGTCATCATGAATATTTTAGGTCTATGTGGGGTTAAAAACTTATTTTGTTTTTTTTATTATAAGAACAATTGTTTGAATAAATGAAGAAAAAATAGATACATAGATGTCATATTGTTTGATCCGACCCGACCAGAATCGAATCACCGACACGAACCGAATCATCGACCCAAAAATTTTTAGTCCGTGACTTCGGTCACCCCCGTGACTAAGCCCAAGCTACGCCACTATTGATGTGGGCTTTGATTTTGGCTATTTGTTGGGGTTTGATGTGGGCTTTTGGTTTGGTTATGGAATGGTGAAGTCGGCGGGGAAGGAATATATGGTTCTTGGTTTGGTGTTGGGGTGGTGAATGGGTTAGTGGTGTGGTGGGTGGTGTAGGTACAGGGTTGTCAAGGTTTGGTCTCTCCCCTGAGCTTGATCCAATATATTTGTTACCACAGTATGAACAACATTGATGTGTTGAATAACACACTTATATTTCCTTACAATTTATGATGTTTTAGTGATTTAATATCAAATTTATATAAGTTTAGGGGGTTAAGTGCAAAGTTTTACAAAGTTGAAATGTTTTGTGTAGGTTATGGAAAGATGTGGAAAAAAAGGCAAGAAAAAGATAACTTGGAGGGTTTAAGTGTCAAAGTTTCAAAGTTTAATCAAGGCCCGGTCCAAGCCCACAAGTTAGGAGCCTAATATAATATTATATTAACTTAAAATAAAAGCCTTACTTGCGGTGCGCGCATATAACGTATATATGTGTGAACCCTCGGATGGGCAAAAGTGAAATTGCACTAATTTTGACGTTATTTTACTAATCTCATGAAAATAACGTTAAAAGTGGCGGAAGGTTAATCAGGCATCATGTAGTGGCGTTGATAGCTGAAAGACAAGGGTACATGCACCAATCGGCCGGTGTGCCAATGGCTGAGTGTTATGTGCCTTATGTCTAAGGCTTGATACAAAACTACTTTCGAGTCGGGGGTCTCACCCGAAGTAGCCTCTCTATTCCTATGGGGTAGAGGTAAGGCTGTCTACATCTTACCCTCCTCAGACCCTACTATAGCTTTGCAATTGGTGGGATATACTGAGTACGATGATGATGATGATGATGATGATGATGATGATGATGATTAAGTTAAAATTAACATTAATCAGCCATTCTTGATCCAATAATCCCGAAATCAAAACACAAACCCCCTTAAACCCTAGCTGCGATCGCAGCTGGCAGCAGGAAAAAAAGAAGAAAAAAAAGAAAGAATCAAGGCGGCTGGTGGTCTTGGACGGCTGGAAAAGAAGAAGGAGACTAAGGGCAGCAGCTAGGGGCTTCAACCATTCATAAATCTCAGCCACACTCTTAAGTAAAACATTCATAAACTTTAGTTATTATCAAGAACCCTAACTTTGATTGATTTGGTCTTTTGTTTTACATTGTTTTGCAATTGTTTGATAGATTGACTTGTTACTGATTGAGTTTGGATCTTGAATGAGTTTTATCATGTTTATATTGATGTTTATGATGTTTACTTTGATTGTTTGTGGCTGTCCAAAAGTTATGTTAGGCTAAACTTGTTTGTTCTACCTAGGATAGATGATTGTTGAATAGTTTTAACTTGTTTAATGGATTGTTAATGTTCAAGACTTAAATTATTGATGTAAAGTTTAACTAAACCATGAATTAGATTGTGTGTGATGGCTGTGTTTTATTTGTTATTACTTATAATCCTCTTGCATTAGTTAATTGAGATGGTTTTGATTAATTGATTGCTTGTTAAGCTCTTTACTTGGTGTTTTGGGTTTAATTGCGGGATGCGCAACCGTAGGGATAAGTGGGTAATATATCATATAAAATCAGTTAAAATACACATTCTTTGAGACCGAGAGGTGATAAGAAGTAACATTGTCTCGTTGCTTTTACTTGTTAGAATTAAGACCGCGCGAGAGCGGGTTTTGTCTTGTCAAGTTTGAGTGTTTATGTGCAATTAGTTGATTTAATTTGGGTTGAGTTAAATTGTTCCTCTATCCTTGGTTGCGTAGTATTCGTCTCCATTAGGATAGTGTGTCGAGGAGACCGAGAGGTGAGTCGGTATTTGAACACGTTAATAATTGTTTTTCCGGTTTGTTCTTTAAAATCAACTAAAATAAGTTAAAGTTTGTTAGAGAGACTGAGAGGTAATTTGACTTTCTTAAAACAAGTTTTGGTTGTGTCATCTTTTATAACCGGTGTCCTGAATATTTTCAATCCATTGTCTTGTTATTTCTGTCAACATGATTCATTCCTAGGTAGACGTTTTTACATATTGAATTTAAATCAAAGTTTCCTAAAAGTGTTTTGTCAAACGTTTTCGTCTAGTTAAATTAATTTAAGTAGTTAAATAAAATCCTAAAATTTAAATAAATATTATTTTGGTAAGTCTTGGTTAGAGTTTTCTTAATCATAAACGTTTTCACGTGTCTTTGAGTTCGACATCCGGACTTCCTTGATGCTATATTATTTATGATCGGTACACTTGCCGGTTTTGTGTGGTTTCTATAGGATTTTCTTTTTTATAAATTTAAAGCTTAATTGTGATTCGTTCTTTATTTATATTATACATTTTCCCACATCAAGTTTTTGGCGCCGTTGCCGGGGACACGGTTTGAAGCGTTTTAAGAACGACTCGAGTCAAGATTTTCCTTGTTTACTACTTGTCTTTCTTATTTGTTTTGTTTATTAGTTTAAAATAGTTGAGATAATAATAATTTCTTTTATTTATTTTAAATAGTTGTATGCGACGTACTCGATCTCTAGGACCACCAGAAGTTGATGGATTTCCCGAACCAGAGAGAGAGCTTCTTGAGAGACGTCGTACAAAACCGTCTTCTAGTTCATCTACATCCGTCGGTAATACATTCTTTTCTCCTACTTTATCTGAACCCATCGTTAGGGATAGGATTATGGCCGACGCACCACCAAGGAGGACAGTAGCAGACCGGGCCCGTCCGGTCGATGCTGGCGCGAGATCCAGCATTGTTCCACCAGCTATAGGAGTTTAAACGACCTGGCAGATTCCATCGAATGTTCTGAACACCATTTCCCATTCTGCTCAATTTCACGGGTTGCTCCACGAAAACCCGCATTCACATCTCACTCGCATCGCAAGTATTTGCGACACATTTCATCTTGCCAACGTATCAGAAGACGCCATCAAATTCCGCATCTTTCCGTTCTCACTCGTTGATCAGGAGAGTCTGTGGCTTGAGTCCCTCCCACAGGGATCCATTTCTACTTGGGCCGCCATGCAGACCCAGTTCCTGGAAAAATACGATCCTCCGGCTAAGGCCGCTCGGTTGCGTAACCAGATTCATTCTTTCCAAATGGAGGACACTGAGAGTTTCTACGAGGCGTGGGAGAGATTCAAAAACCTACTTGCTTTATGTCCGAACCACGGCTTGCAGGACTGGGCGGTTGTTGAAAAGTTCTATAACGGAGTGATGTACGCGACTCAGAATATGCTTGACACTGCTGCAGGAGGCAACTTATTGACGACAAAGGATACCGATGAGTGCATTGCCTTATTTAACGGTTTAGCCATGAGTGGATACCAGCGACCACCTTCTAAGAGCACCAAAACCGTCGACGCTTTATCACGTGGTATGCATTCAGTCGACACGAGCACCGCCCACGCGACACAGGTTGAGGCGTTAGCGAAGATTGTGAAGGACCTGCAGGTGAAGAGTAAGTTGTGCGAGATCTGTAGAGGAGGGCATGATACCGTTCAGTGCCCTGTAGGTTTCCAGGAGGAGGTTGTAGACTATGTTAACAATCCGAACCGAAATCCTAATTCTTTTAATTCTTATAATTCGGGTTGGAGAGGTAACCAAAATCCTAACTGGAGGAACGGAAATCATTCCGGCTTCCAGCCGCATCAGAGCCTATTCCAGGATTCCGGTGAAGGAGCGATTGGTGGGGAGAAGAAGCCCACGCTCGAGGAGATGATGGCACAGCGGACTCAGATGCTGTCGCAGCTTATGACTCGAGAGGATTCCCGTCACAAAGAGACTCAAGAGAAATTTCGGGAACACGAGTCATTCATGAGAAATCAGGGGGCGTCAATTCAAAATCTTGAGAGGCAGATGGGAGAGATAGCGAATCGTCTAAATGAGAGGCCGCCAGGTACACTTCCGAGTAACACTGAGCAGAAACCGAAGGCGGTGACGACGAGGAGCGGTGCAGGGGCACGTAGTGAGCCAGTGAATCAGGGACCTGCGGTAGATGTAGAGGAGTAAGTAGACGAGGAGATTCAGATGGAGTCTCCACCAGCCAAGGTGCATCAGAGGCGAAGCCCAGGAAGTACAGCACAGGCCGAGTACCAACCATTACCCAGCACACCACCGAGAGTCTACAAACCTAGACTCCCATTCCCCGGGAGAGTCCGCAGGGATAGAGACGAGGAGCAGAACACTAAATTTCTTGATCTCCTGAAACAACTTCACCTTAACATTCCATTCCTTGAGGCACTAACTCAAATGCTGAAATATGCAAAGTTCCTTAAGGATATTATTTCTAATAAGGAGAAGTTAGCTGAGGTCTCTTCCATCCGGCTGAGTGCTGGTTGCTCTGCAGTTTTGCAGAGAAAGTTACCGGCAAAAGATGTCCGATCCTGGGAGTTTCACGATTCCCTGCATCTTGAGTGATAATACGGTTGTTCATACACTGGCAGATTTTGGTGCCAGTATTAATCTCATGTCGTATTCCGTGTATCGCAAGTTGGGTCTAGGCGAACCGAGGCCTACCCGTATGAGTATCCAGCTTGCTGATCGTTCTGTGAAATACCCCCGAGTGGTGGTCGAGAACATGCTAGTTCGTGTCGACAAGTTCATCTTCCCGGTGGACTTTGTCATCCTGGATATGAACGATGATGATAGTGTCCCACTTATCTTAGGCCGGCCATTCCTTGCCACTGCACAGGCATTGATCGATGTCTGCGAGGGTAAATTAATCTTGCGAGTTGGGGATGAGAACATCACCTTTGACGTTCGACAGTCACTGAAACACCCCAAGTCTGCTGATGACTCCTTATACTTCATTGATACCATCATGGAGCATGTCGGGGAGTTGCTCAGCGAAATTTGTGGAGGATCTGCCGCCGACACCCAGATTCTCGATAGGGAGATTCCGGAGATTGAAATGGTTGCCGTAACCAATCAGTCCTTAGATGATGACACCGAGTCGCATACCCCTGAATCTGGCGTGTCTGCCGAGATCGTACGAGACGATCCGATGGACCGACCTTTGGTCGAGAGTCCTCCTTCTTCCTTAGAGCTTTGGGATCTGCCTGCCCATATTGAGTACGCATTTTTAGATGAAGAGAGGAAGCTTCCAGTTATCATTGCATCTGCTTTGACGAAGGTTGAGAAGGAGAAGTTGTTGAGGGTGCTACGAGACCACAAGGAGGCTATTGCTTGGAAGATTATCGACATCAAGGGTATCAACCTTTCGTTCTGCACTCATAAAATCCTCATGGAGGAAAATTTCAAAACTCTCGTCCAGCCGCAACGGCGGCTTAATCCGAAAATGCAAGAAGTCGTAAAGAAGGAGATCATTAAACTCCTTGATGCGAGGATCATTTTCCCCATTTCTGATAGTGCTTGGGTGAGTCCAGTCCAAGTGGTTCCTAAAAATGGTGGCATGACTGTCGTCACCAACGAGCGGAACGAGCTTATTCCCACGAGGACTGTGACGGGATGGCGAGTCATCATCGACTATCGCAGACTGAATGATGCCACCAGGAAAGACCACTTTCCTTTACCCTTCATTGATCAAATGTTGGAGCGTTTAGCGGGTCAGCAGTACTACTGCTTCTTGGATGGTTTCTCAGGGAATTTCCAGATTCCCATAGCTCCCGATGACCAGGAAAAAACCACTTTCACCTACCCTTACGGTACGTTTGCTTACAAACGTATGCCGTTCGGACTTTGTAACGCTCCGGCCACATTCCAGAGGTGTATGGTGGCCATTTTCCATGATATGATCGAGGACTCCATGGAGGTATTCATGGGCGATTTTTCCGTATTTGGGAGTTCCTTCGATCATTGTTTATCTAATCTTGAGAGGATGATGTCCCGTTGCGTTGATACCAACCTAGTCCTTAACTGGGAGAAGTGTCATTTTATGGTTCGTTAGGGCATTGTTCTGGGACATCGGATCTCGAGTGCGGGGATAGAGGTTGATAAAGCGAAGGTCGAGACCATTTCTAATCTTCACCCGCCTACTTCTATGAGATCGATTCGTAGCTTTCAAGGTCATGCCGGGTTCTACCGCCGGTTCATCAAAGATTTTTCTAAAATCGCGAGACCCATGACCAAACTTTTGGAGAAGGATGCTCCATTTAATTTTTCAGAGCAGTGTATCGAGGCGTTTGATCTTCTAAAAGACAAACTAGTTAACGCCCGATCATGGTTGCTCCCGACTGGTCGTCACCATTCGAGTTGATGTGTGACGCGAGCGACTTCGCAGTCGAAGCGGTTCTTGGACAACGGAAGGATAAACATTTCCATCCGATCTATTATGCGAGCCGGACCTTAAATGGCGCACAGGAAAGCTATACCACCACCGAAAAAGAGCTTTTAGCTGTGGTGTTCGCTTTTGACAAAATTTAGGTCCTATCTGGTTTTGTCCAAAACGATTGTTTATACGGATCATGCTGCTATTCGTTATCTCTTCAGCAAGCAGGATGCCAAACCTCGTCTTATCCGTTGGATCCTGTTGCTTCAAGGGTTTGATATTGAGATCCATGATAAAAAGGGGGCCGAGAATGTTGCGGCCGATCATCTTTCACGACTAGAAGGTGCTGAGTTAGGAGATTCGGGGGCAGAATCAACGACCGTTTTCCAACGGAAAGTCTCATGTTTGTTAAGGCACAGGAGGAAGGTTTTCCATGGTTCGCTGACTTCGCAAACTATCTTGCTGATGGATACCTCCCGAAGATGTCTTACCAGCAAAAGAAGAAATTCTTTGCTGATGTTAAGTTCTACCTATGGGACGACCCGTATCTTTTCCGTGTTTGTGCTGATCAGTTAATTAGGAGATGTGTAGATGCAAATGAGGGATGGCAGATTCTGAGCCATTGTCATTTGGGACCGACAGGAGGTCACCACGGTGCGAGTTCGACAGCGAAGAAGGTATTTGATTCTGGATTCTATTGGCCTTCTATTTTCAAAGACGCGCATGAGTTTGTTAAAAATTGTGACCGATGTCAACGTGTTGGTAATATCTTATCCCGGAATGAGATGCCCCAAAATGCAATTCAGGTATGCGAGGTTTTTGACATTTGGGGTATTGATTTTATGGGCCCGTTCCCGTCGTCTAGAGGGAACAAGTACATTCTTGTGGCTGTTGATTACGTTTCCAAGTGGGTCGAGGCCAAAGCATTGCCCACTAACGACGCCCGAGTTGTAGTGAGATTTTTAAAAGGTTTGTTTTCCCGTTTGGGAGTCCCGAAGGCCTTGATCAGTGATCGAGGTACTCACTTCTGCAATAAGCAGATGGAGAAGGCGTTGCAGCGCTATGGGGTCACCCACCGGCTTGCGACCGCCTACCACCCACAGACCAGTGGGCAAGTGGAAGTGAGTAATCGTGGAATAAAACGTATTCTTGAGAAAACAGTTGGTTCGAATCGTCGGGATTGGTCCGACAAATTAGATGACGCTCTATGGGCCTTCCGTACAGCTTACAAGACTCCGACTGGTTCCACACCATTTCGGATGATCTATGGGAAGGCCTGTCATCTTCCAGATGAGTTAGAGCATCGTGCTTCATGGGCCCTTCAGAGGGTTAATCTTGATTTATCCGTCGCTGAGAGTAATCGTTTCCATCAGTTGCACGAGTTGGAGGAGCTCCGGGATCACGCATATGCATAATCATTTCGGTATAAGGAGCGGACGAAAGAACTTCATGATAGAAAGCTGAAGGGTAATAAGCAGTTCAAGTGTGGGGATAAGGTTTTATTGTATAACTCCCGGTTGAGGTTATTCCCGGGAAAGTTGAAATCCTGATAGTCGGGACCGTTCACGGTCACTGAGGTTTTCCCGTATGGCACTATTGAGATACAAGATCGAAGCGGGAAGTTTAAGGTGAACGGCCATAGACTGAAGCACTACATTGGAGAGCCGATAACTGATCAGACAGTCGAGGTGTTCTACCTTGACTCATTCACCAAGGATTAGTCGTGATGGATGCATCACTCGGGAGACAGCCCGAGTTGTAGAGTTTGTATTATGATTCACTTCACTTTCTGTTTTTATTTTGTTTTCATTTATATTTATAAAAACATAAAAATAAAAAAAATATATAAAAAAAATCAAAAAAATTAAAAAAAAATTCAAAAACACAAAAATATGTTTATTTCTTATGTTTTTGTTTTCTGTTTTGTACGCCGCTACATGCGAGCGAGTTTGAGTTGTTACAGGTATTATTATGTGCATGGTAGCTCTGATGGCGTTTTGGAACTGGTTCACCCGAGGTTGCGGCCGCGAATGAAATGCTATACGGTCGTTCGTTTGAGGCATACACAGCTGATGAAGAATTTGCATCTAAACTAGGGGAGTAACCCGTTCTCTATTTTAAAATCTGTTCTTTAAAGTTTTAATTTTATGCTTTACGTTTTATTTTTATTTTTATTTCTTTTCCTTGTTCTCATCGAGGACGATTTCGTTCTAAGTGTGGGGATGGGAATTTATTTTACTTAGTTGTAGAAAAAATTTAAAAAAAAAATAAATAATAAAAATAAAAATTAAAAAAAATAATAAAAAGTTTTCACTTATTTTTCGTTTTCGTATCATGTTTAAAAAAAAAGAAAAATAAACGAAAAAAAAAGAAAAAATGTCCCTTGTTTTTAGTTTCTTTTGCGTTAAAGTGGGAGTTGATGAATTTATTTGGAAATCGGTTTTTCAAACTACTAATAATATGAGATAAATAAAAGAAAACGCACATAACTTGGGATGTGTCGGTAGGCTCAGCCTTGAAAATGAAAGGGCAAATGTGATAAAACGGTTAAACGGAAATCTTTTGTGGGTAAAGCGTTTTGTCCGTGGAAAATAAGCAATGAAAGGTCGGGCCATACTCAAGCCTCAAATTTTGGTATGAAAAATTGGAAATATCATGAGTTTTTAAAAATCTGAATACGTTATCATATGATGCTTGGGTAGGTTTAACGTTATAGTATGCCGTGTAGCCTGTGATATAAATCTTAAAATTATAGTTTAGTGTTTTACACCTCATCGGCGTATGGTTTTATAACCTTAAATCTTGTATTGATGGGATGCTTCGGGTCCGGAGACCATGGGTCTGTATGCAATCTATTTAGCTGTGTATTCACAATTCCTAAGTGGGGTTGTGAATATTTAAAATAAAGCCAAAGAGCAAACCCTTATAAGTTTATAAACATGATCACAAACAGTACGAAAGTACAAATACACTACAGACTTGATCATCCACGCGGTTAGTCATGTGGGGTCCCCTTGCTCGCGTCTCATTATCATTAAGAAACGGACCACAAGGGACACGCTACATGTAAGCCCTACAGATAAAATTTTGCATACTCACCTCTGGTTATGGATTTGGGGTATTGCTTGATAACGGGGGTATGTCATGTTGTGGGGAGCACTGGCTATGAATAATTGAACCTTAATCATATCTAATGGCTGCTTGGTAGACTTTGATGCTTAAGCTTAGGTGGATAAACAATACCCTTGATCGTCTTAACTATTCATAATTATTGAGCAACAAAGTTTTAATTCTGCTAATTTTGAGGTTTAAATCAAGTTGGGGTGGTCTGGTCCGGTAAAAGCAGAAAATAAGCGGGTCTTAATTGTGTAAACCACTAAGTGATATTATTGTCGGATCTTATTTGTCTCGGTAAAGATTAAGGCATGGGTTTAGGTGGACAACAATATCGACGATCGCGGTTTTTACGTTTTTCTGAGCTTTAAAACATAACTTATATGTTTGATTTAACTTTGATTTTCCGATTCTGATCCAACTGCATTAGACTTTTTCAGGGACGAAAAAGGTTTAAGTGTGGGGATGTTTGATGTGTTGAATAACACACTTATATTTCCTTACAATTTTATGATGTTTTAGTGATTTAATATAAAATTTATGTAAGATTAGGGGGTTAAGTGCAAAGTTTTACAAAGTTGAAATGTTTTGTGTAGGTTATGGAAAGATGTGGAAAAAAAGGCAAGAAAAAGAGAACTTGGAGGGTTTAAGTGTCAAAGTTTCAAAGTTTAATCAAGGCCCGGTCCAAGCCCACAAGTTAGGAGCCTAATATAATATTATATTAAGTTATAATAAACATTAATCAGCCATTCTTGATCCAATAATCCCGAAATCAAAACCCTAACCCCCTTAAACCCTTGCTGCGATCGCAGCCGGCAGCAGGAAAAATAGAAGAAAAAAAAGAAAGAATCAAGGCGGCTGGTGGTCTTGGACGGCTGGAAAAGAAGAAGGAGACTAAGGGCAGCAGCTAGGGGCTTCAACCATTCATAAATCTCAGCCACACTCTTAAGTAAAACATTCATAAACTTTAGTTATTATCAAGAACCCTAACTTTGATTGATTTGGTCTTTTGTTTTACATTGTTTTGCAATTGTTTGATAGATTGACTTGTTACTGATTGAGTTTGGATCTTGAATGAGTTTTATCATGTTTATATTGATGTTTATGATGTTTACTTTGATTGTTTGTGGCTGTCCAAAAGTTATGTTAGGCTAAACTTGTTTGTTCTACCTAGGATAGATGATTGTTGAATAGTTTTAACTTGTTTAATGGATTGTTAATGTTCAAGACTTAAATTATTGATGTAAAGTTTAACTAAACCATGAATTAGATTGTGTGTGATGGCTGTGTTTTATTTGTTATTACTTATAATCCTCTTGCATTAGTTAATTGAGATGGTTTTGATTAATTGATTGCTTGTTAAGCTCTTTACTTGGTGTTTTGGGTTTAATTGCGGGATGCGCAACCGTAGGGATAAGTGGGTAATATATCATATAAAATCAGTTAAAATACACATTCTTTGAGACCGAGAGGTGATAAGAAGTAACATTGTCTCGTTGCTTTTACTTGTTAGAATTAAGACCGCGCGAGAGCGGGTTTTGTCTTGTCAAGTTTGAGTGTTTATGTGCAATTAGTTGATTTAATTTGGGTTGAGTTAAATTGTTCCTCTATCCTTGGTTGCGTAGTATTCGTCTCCATTAGGATAGTGTGTCGAGGAGACCGAGAGGTGAGTCGGTATTTGAACACGTTAATAATTGTTTTTCCGGTTTGTTCTTTAAAATCAACTAAAATAAGTTAAAGTTTGTTAGAGAGACTGAGAGGTAATTTGACTTTCTTAAAACAAGTTTTGGTTGTGTCATCTTTTATAACCGGTGTCTTGAATATTTTCAATCCATTGTCTTGTTATTTCTGTCAACATGATTCATTCCTAGGTAGACGTTTTTACATATTGAATTTAAATCAAAGTTTCCTAAAAGTGTTTTGTCAAACTTTTTCGTTTAGTTAAATTAATTTAAGTAGTTAAATAAAATCCTAAAAATTAAATAAATATTATTTTGGGAAGTCTTGGTTAGAGTTTTCTTAATCATAAACGTTTTCACGAGTCTTTGAGTTCGACATCCGGACTTCCTTGATGCTATACTATTTATGATCGGTACACTTGCAGGCTTTGTGTGGTTTCAATAGCATTTTCGTTTTTATAAATTTAAAGCTTAATTGTGATTCGTTCTTTATTTATATTATACATTTTCACACATCAAACATCATCCACATTCGTATTCAAATCATGATCACCTTCATAAATCTCCTCCTCCACAACAATCTGATCACCATCATGTCCTCCATCATATTCACTATCTGCATTATCATCAGATTCATCATTATCACTCTCTTCATCCTCAGACGTCATCCTTGGTGACTCTGGCACCTCCATTATTTCCAAATCACTGTTTAACCGCCACAGGAGTATATCATATTCAACCTCCGGATTAAAGTTACTTGTGGCCCCCAACCCTGCTATGCATCTGTTTACATTTGGATTTTGCAGGACAAATGTTGTGCCCAGGGTTGGTAAATTAGGGAATTGAATATTAAAGATAATATGTAAAAATCCTGGATAGACCAAGAATCGATATTCCCTTTGCTTCCTCAAATTTGTCACCAAGCCTTCAAAGACAAGTCTAAAGAAATTGAAAGGCTGGTTATAAATCATAGCAACTGTTGCATTTGCTATCTCCATGCTCATCAGGGTCCATGTACCCCTTCTAGGTGTAAATCATTGAATGATGTGATGAATCAAAAATCTATATAAGATAGGGAACATCGCTTTCTTGAATTGTCCTTCATGGACATCTCCCTAAATACCTATAGTTTCTTGAAATATTCTAACAATCTTTAGGTGGAAAATGAAAGGGAGCATCAACATCATCGTATAATTGGAGACTGGCACGTATAAGTGCTTCAATTATTTCAATGCCATGGCCCACCACCGTGGCCTCTATTCGTCTCCCGTTAATATCATCTTCCAACTCGGTTGAGTTCCAGAAATCTAATTGATGAATTTTGTATATGATTGGGTTCTTAATGAATGAAAATCGAAGGTTCGAGCACAACATCCATCTGATCATCATCTCGACAGGTCTATTCTCCTCCGTGACCTGGGGAAACGCGCACATATTATGCTTTTGCTCGAATGGATATACCATATCTGCACAATCACAGACAAAAACACATTCAAAGTGAAGGTTAGTCATTAATGTTCATAACTTTATCATGTAATGTCATATATTGATGAAGAAATGAAAGTTATTCTTTAAGAACCTGTTCTTCGACAAGTTTATAACCTACACAGAAAACAGAGATGTTAGTGATAATGAAATTAAAGCCCTAAATTCGTACAATGAGTGTCGGAAAACTATCAATTAAAGCTTACCGACTCAGATTTAGTGGGTTGGTCAAATTATGTTAGAAATGAGAGAAAACAATTGAAATTCTGGGTAGCGAGCAAGTAATTAATAATGCTAGAGAGGAAGAGGGAAAAAGTGAAATGAAAATTTGAAAGTGGGTTTTAAAAGAATTTGGTCATTTAGTGTGGGAATACTGCCAAAAACCTTTTTAAAATATCTTAGTATAAATCCTGCTTGATAAAATATCTTCCTTTTAAAAACCTTTTCTCATCCCCGAAACTTTGCTCGAAAATAAAGTTATTATAAATAAACTAAGTGAACAATATGATACAAGCTTACTCGAATATACAAGATTGCTCGAGAAATGAATCACAAGCTATAATAATCAAGTATATTGGTTCAAATAAGCAACAATGCTCGAAATTAGGGGTGGCATTCTTAACCCATGGGTTGAATGGGTTGTATCAAAATGTATAAGATGGGTCAGAATGGGTCAAACTAAAAATTGAAAATGATTGAAACGGGTCAAAACGGGTTAACATTTCTCGGGGTTTTTTTATATGGAACGAGAAAAACGGAGGAAACTTTTTGGTATTTATACTTTTTAAGTTTTTGATTTATATTTCGAGTTATAATATTTTAATTATTATTATTTATTTTTTTTTGAATTTTTTGGTGAGGGGTTTTGAAATGGGTCAAAATGGGTTGAAATTTCAAAACCCATTTCAAAACCCCTCACCAAAAAATTCAAAAAATATAATAAAAAAAATTATAACTCGAAATATGAATCAAAAACTTAAAAAGTAAAAATAACAAAAAGTTTCCTCTGTTTTTTCGTTCCATAAAAAAAACTCGAGAAATTACAACCCGTTTTGACCTATTTGGATCTTTTTCTTTTTTTAGTTTGACCCATTCTGACCCATCTTATACATTTTGATACAACCCATTCAACCCATGGGTTAAGATTGCCACCCCTACTCGAAATCAATAAAGAACCCACAAGAAATGATAACTTAGCATAATTTCTAAATGTCAACCTTAATCGAATATATTATCATAGCAAAGTTTACTCGATTTAATTTTAAACAATCAAAAAGTAAACTTTTTTCAAAAACACGCAATAAAGTATACTCAAAAATAAGTTTACTCGACATTACTTCAAGTAATACAAAGTGTGCTTGAAAAGACTTGGATCTATTGAATTAGTATACAAGTATCCTCAAGGTATAAAGTATACTCGAAAAGCAATGTGTGCTCGAAAGCACTTGAAATATACAAGTACGCTTGGATAAACACTTGAACTAATGATGGAATAATTAAGTGTGCTCGGAGCATGAAGTTTACTCGAGACACGAAGTTTACTCGAAACACTTGCAATTTTAGAAAATACTATTTAATTTAATGAAGTATGCAAGACAAACACCCATATCAACTAAAACAACCAAGTTTACTCGAAACAAATATTCAGAGCATATTCATTCAAGTACCACATAGTCATCAAGTGTGCTTGATAAAGGCAACTTTCTAAAAATCCAAGTTTACTCGAAAGTAAATAATTATCAAAGTGTACTCGATAATACATGAATAATTCTCTTAAGGACAAATAAGTATCACGTATGCTCGAATGGGTTAAACTTCAAATAAAAGCACCTAAGTTTACTCGAAAGTTTGAAAACATCAAGGCTTGCTCGAAAATACATATGAAGACATATTCAAACTAAAATCCAGCACTTTTTTTATTTAAACTTTTCATAAAGCAGTTGTGTCATAAAGTCTAAGAATCTAGGAGAAAATGGTGCATAATGAGATCAAAATTCAGTCTTTTAAATCTTTTTCTCTTTTCTAAAAAGTTCCCAGCTTGGGATCATATTGATTAAGTCACCTTTCAATACTTCACTCTTAACATTATTATGACATAGCAAGCAGGTTAATAGCAGGTGCTTCTCATAAATTTCATTACATATTGGTGATAGGCTTAGCGTTCAATTAGTTTGCGTAATACAAAAATGATGAACACTTATGCACTATGATGTCCCATATATCTTCTCAAAGCTTATTTGGCTTTCCCCATATCACCCCAAATTGACTTCAACCCCCTTGATATTTGGTCAAATACTTTTATGACATAACATTTAAATTTTCTTTTTGAATTTTTCTTTCAAAGTTTTCAAACATATTGAGGTTGAACGTTGGACTTACATGCCACGGAGTTCGGACTTACATGCCTTTCATTCTAGGTGTTAAGGACTTATATTGATGCCCCACATCTGTTGTTCTATTAACCCTCATGTTTGCATTTCTTTCAAAATTTGTGAAAATATTTCAAATTTTGGTTGATAAAAATATTTCTCACATTTTTTCTTTGTCATATACATAAGATGTTTAATTTTTGGTGACCAAATATCAACAGGCTCGTGTATGACTGGGTAATCACTTTTCTGCCTATCATTGGGAGAGATTTATCTTGAAACATGCATATTCAACAATGTATCTCCACATTAAGTTTAGCATTTTCATTATGTTTATATCACCTCAGTTTTTACATATCATGGAAAGCAACCATATATATCAATGTCTGTACTAATAGTCTTTTTAGCCTATTAAATCTATATGATTGGTATAAATAATCAATCTACTATCATTTCCCAAAGGTTGGATCAATTTTTATTAAAAAACCCTTTTTGAGCTTCTACACAGCTTTGAACTGAATAGTCTTATCATATCTCTGCACCATCAACTTTCTCAGTTTGTCAAAAATGTTTTTGTGAAATTTTCTTGAAAGAATTTCATTCGAGCCTGAAATTTTAAGACAAAATCAAAATTTTGACACAAGCAAAAGGTAACGTAATCAAGAATAATCAAAACATTAGTGACATGAGTTAACAAAAGCAGACTAAACATAATGTTCAACCAAGACTATTTATGCAAACTCTATCCTATTTAAACACATCAGATCATCAGATCATCCAACATATTCAAAAATATCAGATAAGTACAAAAATTCATCATTTTAAATCATAGGCAAACATACTTATCAAGACATTTTAATAATTTACTGAAATCAAACCTAAGTATCATAGACACCTAAGTTACACAAATTGTTATTCAAAGCACATAACTGTTAACATTCACAAATCAAGCACATAAACCAAACTTTAACTCACAAGACCATAAGAATAATCAGTTAGCATAGTGAGCACACATCATTAATCAGACTTCATCAGAGTTTATCATACCCAAACCGTTAAGGAGAAAGTGGAATCTATTTTTATCCAGTGGCTTGGTGAATAAGTCAGCCAAGTTGTTACTTGTATCAACTCTTTTCATTTCAATAAGACCTTTTTCACTGCTATCTCTAATGAAATGGTGTCTGATTTCAATGTGCTTGGTCTTAGAATGTTGGACTGGCTTCTTAACTATGAACAAAATAGCAGTATTGTCAATGAAGATAGGAGTGTTCAAGTAATTCAAACCATAGTCCAGCAGTTGATTCTGAATCCAAAGGACTTGTGCACAGCAGGCACATGCATCAATGTACTTAGCTTCAGCAGTAGAGATTGACACAGTAGTTTGCTTCTTGCATTGCCATGACACCAGCCTGTCTCCCAGAAATTGACATCCACCAGATGTAGACTTCTTAATCGTGTTGTAGCCATCATAGTCACTATCAGTGTATGCAAGCAGATCAAAGACATGCTTCTTTGGATACCATATC